>NW_019396787.1:23577-28605 GCF_000591075.1 Eurytemora carolleeae | reverse complement strand
AACTCATTAATATATCAGAACTCATTCATTTAAAATTAATTATCAAAACTCATTAATATATCAGAACTCATTCATTTAAAATTAATTATCAAAACTCATTAATATATTAGAACTCATTCATTTAAAATCAATTATCAAAACTCATTATTATATCAGAACTCATTCATTTAAAATCAATTATCAAAACTCATTTATATATCAGAACTCATTCATTTCAAATTAATTATCAAAACTCATTAATATATCAGAACTCATTCATTTCAAATCAATTATCAAACTCATTAATATATCAGAACTCATTCATTTCAAATTAATTATCGGAACTCAGTAATATATCAGAACTCATTCATTTAAAATCAATTATCAAAACTCATTAATATATCAGAACTCATTCATTTCAAATTATCAAGGTATAATGAATAATTACCAACAGCAGGGTCTATAGGTTGAATTGGATGGAATAATACTAAAGACCATAGAACCAAAGGAGCAGGGTTTTTTATAGGTTCCACAGGCAATACATGGATACACACCTATAGATCCCAAGAAGTAGGATATACAGGTTGGAGGATTATAAACCTTTATATTGGAGGATTATGAACCTGTATATTGGAGGATTATGAACCTGTATATAAAGAACCCAAGATATAGGCTATACAGGTTGGAGGATTATGAACCTGTATATAAAGAAGTAGGATATACAGGTTGGAGGAATATGAACCTGTATACAAAGAACCCAAGATATAGGATATAGGAATATGAACCTGTATATAAAGAACCCAAGATATAGGATATACAGGTTGGAAGAATATGAACCTGTATATAAAGAACCCAAGATATAGGATATACAGGTTGGAAGAATATGAACCTTTATATAAAGAACCCAAGATATAGGATATACAGGTTGGAGGAATATGAACCTGTATATAAAGAACCCAAGATATAGGATATATAGGTTGGAGGAATATGAACCTGTATATAAAGAACCCAAGATATAGGATATAGGTTGGAGGAATATGAACCTGTATATAAAGAACCCAAGATATAGGATATACAGGTTGGAGGAATATGAACCTGTATATAAAGAACCCAAGATATAGGATATACAGGTTGGAGAAATATGAATCTGTATATAAGAAGTAGGATATACAGGTTGGAGGAATATGAAACTTTATTTAAAGAACCCCAGAAAAAGAATTTATAAATATCGGTAAAAATGCAATGCATTCGAAAAGTATTCAGTCATTCCCATTTTAAAGGACAAAAATGAAATCTCCGATTATAATTAGACAAGGTACCCCATATGTAACAAAATCAAAAAAGTTTAGAAAATGCGGGAAAAATATTGTTGTATTTTAAATTTTTTACTCTTTGAAAATACAGTCCTAGAGTAAATCACTAATATGACTTTTATGCAAAATCTCATGAAAATGTTCCAAAAATGAAGGTGTGAATCCCTGTTGAAAATGTGCGTCACTTGAGGGAAATGTGCCCATTTCCCTTTAAATTGTTCTTCATGTTACTTTTACTGTAAATAAGATTCTCAATTTTTCCTTTGATTATTTAATAAAAGTGTTAAAAATAATAGTGTTGAAATAAAGACGACATTATGCATCAAAAAGTCCATTCTATTCTGAAAAATGAAGGTTTAAAATTTAAACTTAACAGAACTCTACATGATATTTTTCCTATTTTGAAACTAGTTTTTTCATTCTTTTAAAAAACTAATTTTTCGTTTATCAGATTGGATCGATGTCGAAATACCAGTATAAACAACAATCCAATTTCTGGTATAGTTTACAGTAATACAGTAATATTTCAAGAACTTGCGTCTTTCTCGTACTTTATTTTCCTTTTCTAGTCCTTCCCAGTCCTTTGTAGTCTTTTCTGTTCCTTTCTATTTCTTTTCCTTATTTTATATTCCTTTCTATTCCTTTCTTTTCCTTTCTAATCGTTTGTAGTTCTTTCTAGTCCTTTCTAGTCCGTTATAATCCTTTCTAGTCCTCTCTAGTAATTCCTAGTTCTTTCTAGTCCTCTTAATTTCTTTTTTATCTTAGTATTTTCATGGTAGTCCTTCCATTTTAGTCCTTCCATTCTAGTCCTTCCAGTCTAGTCCTTCCATTCTAGTCCTTCTACTCTAGTCCTTCCATTCAAGTTCTTTTATTCCAACCCTTTATTCTAGTCCTTCCATTCAGTCCTTCCATTCTAGTCCTTTCATTCTAGTCCTTCAAGTCTACTCCTTCCTTTCTAGTCCTTCCATTCTAGTTTTTATTTCAGTCCTTTTATTCTAGTCCTTCCATTCAGTCCTTCCATTCTAGTCCTTCCTTTCTACTCCTTCCAATCTAGTCCTTCCATTCTAGTCCTTTCATTCTGGTTCTTTTATTCTATTCCTTCCATTCTAGTTTTTTTCCTCTTTCATTTCCTATAAATACCTCCTTTCTCTTTAGCTCATCTGTTTCATGCATGTAGTCCTTTCTTTCTAAGATTTTCATTCCTTTCTTTCTAGTGCTTCTATTCTCACACTTCCATTTTAGATACTTACATTCAAGTAATTATTTTCAAGTTTTACCTATCTAATTTTCCAATCCTCAATTTCTGTCATTCATTTTTAAAATATCATTCATAGTTTTTCCATTATTAATATTTCCTTCAAGTTCTTCTGTTCTAGCCCTTTCTCATTACTTATATTCTTGTGTTACCTTTCTATTCCTTCCTTTTTAGTCGTAAATTTAAAACTTGTTTTCTATCTCTACCTTCCCAGGCCTTCTCTTTATTCAATCCTGTTAAAAATTCACAAAAATTTGTTTTAATTTTGTGTTGAATCAGGACTGGTTGACAATCAGTATTACAACTAGTTAGAACTTTGTTTATTTACAACATGTAAACACTGGAGCTGGAGGATTCAACAATTCAATTCCACAAATTAATTATTTGTTAGATAGAGAATATTTTTAACGAGCTAAAGGGCCCGGGCGTTCCCCGTAGAATTCTAAAAAACACTTAGGGAGAACAAGTTAGCATTGCAAAAAAATTTAGTTTTGAACAAAAAATACTTACGTGTTTCCTCAAACAATTTCAGCCAATTTGGTTCAGCCGTTTGGCCAGTTATAGATGAATTATGTTACACACTTTTAGACAAGAAATTTTTTTTAAATTTCTATGACACAAACAGGCCTGTAAACAAACAAAACAAACTTGTCCGTGTTTACTGTTCAACTTGCAGAGACATTACATGCTAGAGATGTCAACGTTTTGATTTTTCTAGATTTTAGCTTTCGTTACTATAGTGTTCATCAAAAGTATAAACGTTTGAAACGTTACGTTGCACATTATGCCATTTTATGGCATAGAGTAATGTTACGTAATGAATTTTTTGCACTTGAATACCTTATACAACGTTAAGCTTTAGTAAATGTTAGTGAAACAACAGTAAGCTCCGTTACGCTTTTCCATTTCCTGTTTTAAACAACTTTCCCAACGTTGCTTTAGTAATATAACCACAATTTTTTAACGTTCCACTTTCATGCAAGGTAAATGTTTTTAGAGACACTTACACTTTCACTCGGGTGGAAAACTAAAAGGTGACGAAGGTTTTGTTTAAAACGTCATTTAGGCATAGTTCTGCACGTTGCAATGCATTTCAGTGCAAAGAATATTTTTTATAAACGTTACGTTTTATCTTTACTTTCCCAATATAAACTCTTTTAATTACGCTTAGGAATTTTACTAAAATGCAACTTTTCTTATGTTACGATTTATCGAAACTTTATTGTGATAACTTTTTTTGTTACACTATTTTACACATGGATATATAATAAAATGGATGGATCATAGACGAGTTTCGATGTAATTTTCTGGGTGAGGTGTTATGCAGTACATTGGAGTTCTAGCAGACAATGGACCCTGGACTATCTTTTGCATAATTTCTTTCTTATTTAGCCAAACAGTTATCATGGAAGCTGTGCTGTTCACCACCAAACCAAACCAAAGTTGGGAACCGCTAGAATATGCCATCAATTAGTCAATATTCAACCAAAATTTTAGGGGATGGGGTAAAAAAATTGATGGAGGGAACTCAGGACCCTTTAACCTTTATTAGATCAAAAATTTGGAAAACTCGTTTTCTATCTTAAAAGTGTCTAATTCTGACATTTTTCTCCGTAAAGTTGCTGAAGCAGAAATGCGGCAGTCAAATTATTGAGAAACCACAATTGTAAACAATCAAGTTTCAAGGTGGAGATGATGTATATATATTTCACGCATTCTTGATAAGACCAAGCTTTCAAGGGTACCGTTGTGAACTGGACGTGTCGTTTAAAATGGTTTGTTTAAAGAAAAATAATGCTTGCATAAACTACTGAAAGATCGATTCTTTTAGCTTAAGAGGAAATGCGGTCAGATTGTCGCATATATATATATCATTACAATTTTGATTTATACCCCTCTGGAGAACTGCAGAGACACAAAAACATGTAAACAAAGAGAAATTGTCAATTAATAGTTTCTTTTTGTTAACTTGTAAACTTGGAATTTACAACATATTAGGGATCTAAGCATTATTAATAAAATTCCTCTTCATTGTATTGATATAATCGCCGACCACTGTTTCAAATCTGCTTGGTGGGATGATTGAGTCAATTTCCATTGCTCATGTTGTAAGAATCTGCCTGTACCTTGAATGTAAAGTATCAGGTATAGCGTAACCACAAAGTTTTCAAGAACGGAGTAGGTTAGGTTAGGTTAGGTTAGATTGGATATCTCACCTTGATCTGTAGTTTCATCCAGGAAAACTGCGGCAAGATTGTGATTTCTTTCTGTAAACCAACATCAAAATCAAGATTACTGTTAAAAAATATTATTACTTTTTAAACGGAGTGTTCGCGAAAAATTGTCTGTCTTCCTTTTGGCATTTTGCAATTTTAAACACGTTTTATAGCAATATCGAATAGAAATAATAAAAAGTATTATTATCGATTATTCTATATAATAAACAAAACATTCGTATATATATATATATATATATGTTGC
>NW_019396787.1:0-23567 GCF_000591075.1 Eurytemora carolleeae | reverse complement strand
GTACAAACGTCAGACTAGTACAAACGTCAGACTAGTACAAACGTCAGACTAGTACAAACGTCAGACTAGTACAAACGTCAGACTAGTAAAAACGTCAGACTAGTACAAACGTCGGGCTAGTACAAACGTCAGACTAGTACAAACGTCGGACTAGTACACACGTCAGACTAGTACAAACGTCGGACGGGTACATTTTTAAGAAAAACGTCGGACTTTGGTTGAGTTTGAAAAAAAGACCATTACTATAAGATATAAATTAAAAATCACTCACTTATTGTGATAAAAATCAACTGAATAAAGTCTCACCCTTTGAAGGTAGCACTGTATAAAACAACAGACTAAAAAGGAGTTGAGTTCAATTTTCACAAACTCTGATGTTTCAATATGCCTATACCTTTGCATATATCTTTCGTATAACCTTTAATATTTCAACCTATGAAATCTATAAGATCAAACAGTTTTAGTTTGAAAGTATTAAAGGTTAATACCATTACCAGGTTGTAAAATTTAAGGGTTGAGAATAAATGAGTTAGTGACAAGAACTCAGTAACTTTTGGTAGATTTGCATTAACCAGTAGATAAAAGGAAATAACCTTTAAGAAAAAAATCTTTTAATTCAAATAATTTTTTTCCTTAGTCCGTCGTTTGTGCTGTCAGACGTTTGTACCAGTCAGACGTTTGTAGTAGTCCGACGTTTGTCCCGGTCCAACGTTTGTACTGTCCGACGTTTGTAAGTCTTATGTTTGTACCGTCCGACGTTTGTACTAGTACCGAATTATCTTTTATAGGGTTATCTTAAAATTATCTGGAATTATCCTATAGTTATCCAAATTTGTGACCTGGAAATACCCTAAAATTACCTCATTGTGTTGGGGAAGTTTGGACTGAAAATTCTTCCGTTTGTTGACTCGTAAGATCTTGAGCAGCCAGGAGTCTGATATTCAAGGCGGAATCCTAAATAACGACTTTTTAAAATTACTGTTCACTATTTAAATACATGTATTTTTTCCACTTCCTGTGGATCATTTGACAGTACGTTCTTGAAAAATGTCATATGACCCTTCACGCTTATACAAAGAAACTTTTCTTTCCTTTTATAAGAATGTTAACCACCGTATTGTATGTAGAATATATCTTGTTAACCACCGTATTGTATGTAGAATATATCTTGTTAACCACCGTATTGTATGTAGAATATATCTTGTTAACCACCGTATTGTATGTAGAATATATCTTGTTAACCACCGTATTGTATGTAGAATATATCTTGTTAACCACCGTATTGTATGTAGAATATATCTTGTTAACCACCGTATTGTATGTAGAATATATCTTGTTAACCACCGTATTGTATGTAGAATATATCTTGTACTTTATTATAGAGAAATAAATCATCCAGCAAGAAAGTTAAACTGCCCTTTTAATTCAAATACACTTCTGAGAAAGTCTGATATTTTGGCTTGTGGAAATACAATGTTGTTAATCAAAACAAATGATCTTACGTCACTGCAAGGTCGTCTTCGTCTTCCATAGAGGCCTTTAGCTCAACAAATGTACCTGATCTTGTGATTGATCCGTCTGAGATGAAAGATATCTTGACTGTATACCTGATCTTGTGATTGACCCATCTGAGATGAAAGATATCTTGACTGTATACCTGATCTTGTGATTGACCCATCTGAGATGAAAGATATCTTGACTGTATCTCCGATAGATGTAAACTCTGGAGGAGTTTGTGAACCACAGTATTCTACTCTTTGCTTCAAGTACAGCTAAACATTAAAGTACAAAGTATTTTCCATTTTAAAAAGGTTTATATTAAAAGAATTAGAATTTGACACAAAAAAAAGAAAAAAAATTGTGAAAAAGGGCAAACTTACAGTTCTCCATCTATAGTCAGCTTCTCTGCTTGAGGCTGAGGACAGTACAAGAGCACCTCCAGCCTCCTAACATATATGAGGTCGTTAAGGTACAAAATTGAAATCTTTAAAAATGAAAATTAAATATACTTTATTAAAAAGAAGAAATTAAACTAGAAAATTCCAACCATTGTGGAAAAATGCGCTGGTTTATTTTGTTGAAAGGTGCTGGGCTGTAAGCGTAATTTAATTGAGCCTCCATGCAAAGAGGACACTGCCTGATTTATAACGGTTTCCTTTAAATCTTTGTCTGTTTATCAGAACAGAGAGCCAGAGACGTATTTAGGGGGGGGGGGGCTTGGGGGGCGCAGTCCTCCCCTGGAAAAGTGGAGGCTTTGATTTTCAGGGGGGTTTCCGCCCCCAGCGGTTGCTGAGCCCTCCCCCTCTTTCCCACTATAGCTATTGGACTGAGCAATGACTAAGCACCTCCCCCTCTTTCCCACTATAGCTATTGGACTGAGCAATGACTAAGCACCTCCCCCCCTGGCCCCCTCTTGTACATGTTTATTGTTTAATGTATATGGATCTTTTTATTATGTATGTTTTATGATATTGTTTAATTTTAAATTTCGCGCGGTTTATTTTTTTAATTATCAGAGAAGATTTTTGCCGCAGTGAAATATGTGAATTTGTTATTTTAAAGTTTTAAAATGTCAAAATTTTTTTAGATAATTTATTGTGATATTCAATTTTCAGAAAACAGTCCCTGTCCAATACAAAATGTTTGCCCCCAGAATATGCCTCTGACAGATACAAAGAGTTCAACTATTATAATAGTTTCTGTAGATTAATAAAGATAAGTCCGACAATCTTAATCAGTCAAAGGTTTAAAAGGTACTGTTGTTTATAGAACACGCTGCTCTATGAGAATTTTTCCGATTACTTATTTAAAACCAAACATAACGACAATTGTGCTCTATAGTGCCAAAATGTACATGTAAAGGGCTACCAAAAAGTATAAATGAGTTATGAGCGGTAAAATCAAAGCCCAAGGCGTTGTATCCCTTAAAATCGACCCTGTATAAAAATTGTTGAGACTGAACCTATCTTCACTTTAAAGGTTATAATATAAATATTATTTTTGACGAGAACTCAGCCATGGATTATTATTATTAATAGTTTAATGTGGGGTGGGATGGAGAGTGTGCGACACCAGTTCTCGTTAGATCACTGAAGTTAAGCACACTTGTCCACAGCTAGTAACTGGATTGGTGTCCAGACTGGTGTTCACGGGTTCGATTCCCGTACTCCACACAAACCTGTGGTTTCAAAAACATCTGAAGCCGACATCTGGTTTAGCAGTTATGACCACCTGACGGATGTAGGAGGACAGAGGGGCAGCTGTCAACAACTCTCGCAGCGAAAGGGTGCGTGCTTTCTGCTCAACAAGAAAGAAGCTTCAAGTGGGATTGATCCAAGTGAATGACGATGAAGAGAGGAATGGTGGACAAGCAGGGAGAGTCTATGGTTTCCAGCTATAGGTACCTGGGGGTATCCAATCCGGGCTTACAGATGTTAGGGAGCAATGAGTGTGATGTTTCCTATCAGTACGGCACCCGGGCCTCATTCCAGTATATCAGAAGGATTCCTGCACTCTATATTCTCAGGCCTAAGAAGAATCTTAGGCAGCTGGAATCTTGTCAACCCTCTTCTCAGAATGAATGAAGCGTGGATGGATGAATGTGCTGCCAGATTACAAACCCTGGTAGATCAATATAAAAACCCAGACCAAACACCAACACCAAACTTTCGCAATAGAAAAAATTCCGAGATTTGATCGTAACAACCCGATCATGTCCTGGGGACAAAAAAATCTCTTTTAAAAAATATCATTAAATAACTGCACCTGGTTTGCTAGTGAATTATCTGTATATCCAGCATCTTCTAGAACCACTTTATCCTTTCTACACCGAGTACTCTCCTCTAAATCCATCAGGAGAAACCTGGTTTAAAAATGGTTATTAATAAATTCTGATTTGAACATATTTAATTTTCTGTTGGTGTTTGGTTGGTTTTCAAGTTTTCAATAAACAATAGGGACAAAATTCTCACAGAACCTCAAGAAAGGTTTTTGGAAGTGCGCGCGCCGGAATGTCTGAATTTCAAACGTTGGCCTCAAAATTAAGGAACTGAGTTTTTAAAATCTTTGTAACCCGTTAGCAAACTGGAGTAAGCAGGGTTAACCAAAAAAGAGCGAGACTTAACAGAGACAAATGTACAGATGTTAAATAGTCTCGTTTATCTTTATCTATATTAACTTTACAACAACATCAAGCACAAATCAGATTGATTAAATGTCGTTTTCTTGTTCCTGTCTCACTATATATATATTGTTCCTAAATAGTATAATAAACTTCTAGAAGTTGAAGTTAATTAATTCCTTCCAACTATGGAACTATCAAAGCCAATTTACGAATTTTGAAAATTTTTTAAGTCAATAGTTAGTACATGTTTGCAAAATGAATGTTATCAAGGCAAAATGTTACAAGGTAATATATAAACAAAGCAAAATGTTAAAAGGCAAAATGTGATCAAGGCAAATTGTTACAAGGTGAAATATGATCAAAGCAAAATATTAAAAGGCAAAATTTTACAAGGCAATATGTTACCAAGGCAAATTGTTACAAGGCGAAATGTGATCAAAGCAAAATGTTAAAAGGCAAAATTTTACAAGGCAATATGTTACCAAGGCAAATTGTTACAAGGCGAAATGTGATCAAAGCAAAATGTTAAAAGGCAAAATTTTATAAGGCAATATGTTACCAAGGCAAAATGTTACAATTTGTAAGTTACAGGGCAAATTTTTCTGAAATCTATCGAAAGAGTGTCAGCTCGACATTAAAGTCTTATTTTTGTTGAATAAAAGCACTATAAACAGATCACTGTGTGCAGTAAGTATATAATTATTTATTTAAGAAATATAACATAACATACCAAATTAGGTGTTTCAGGAGAAAATATTTAAAAACCCCCAAAATTAGAGGTTGTAATTGAATATTTCTCCCAATTCGAAAAAAAGGTAAGGGAAAGGAAAAAAAGGGTAATTACATATTGTTTATTATTGTTTAATTACATTGAAGATAACTGTTGGTAGATTTGTATTACAGATATTTTACCTTATTGAAGATAACTGTTGGTAGATTTATGTTACAGATATTATATACCTTATTGAAAATAACTGTTGGTGGATTTGTATTACAGATATATACATTATTTAAGATAACTGTTGGTGGATTTGTATTACAGATATTTACCTTATTTGAATTGTGGTTCTAGGTGCCGCTGAAATAGTCCAAATACACCTAAACAATTTAAGTTCTAAATAAATGGCTCTAAGAGTTTATTTTTAAAGATTTTAAGCGTAATTCAAGTAACCCTCCATGCAAAAGTGGCATGCCAGATTTACAATGGGACCCTTTCAAGGGTACCGTTGCAAATCTGGCATTGTCATCTCTGCATGGAGGGTTACGTTTATAAGTCCCCCTTAGAAATGATCAAAATAGAATGTTGCCTGGCATTGATAGGATACGATCCAAAACTTGGTGAAGTAATTATATTTGGTTCTTGTGTAGCATTGAGTACAGTATGGGTTCCACACAGCGGGGTCTCAGAGGTTAGAACAGCTGTAAACCCGGCTCTACTGTTAGTTCCATCTAGGATAGTTAAAGAGGGTTTGCTAGGGGGGATTGTAGTTCTTAGAGCTCAGTGAGCTGAACTGTACACTTACAACTGTTTACTTATAATGATATATCATAGAAACCTTAGAGGAAGTTAAATCAACCTATTTTGGCGATAGAAAAATTAAATTAGGATAAAATCAAAAATAATTTTCTTCGGATTCTTGAAAATATAATTTTATCCTTCCTGTCGGATAAACTGGCAGAAAGAGAAGACAATAATAAAAAATAATAAACAAATAAACCAAGGAAACAGTTGATTGGTTTAATATGCATAGAAACAAAGCCAATTCTTACACTTTAACGAATATAGTAGAACGAATTAGAAAGATTTGATTGAAGGGTTTAACTACAAGGGTTTGCAGTTTGCACAAACACCAATTCAAAGCAGGATTGTCCCTGATTTTGCAGCTTTAATTGTTTTACCACTGATTTTGTAACTTGTAATTGTTTTATATAAAAATGTGTCTTTTACAAAGATACATCTTAAACCTTGACTTCAGCGTTCAGAAGATTCATTTTCTCCTTAAGTCAAAACTTCTGTACGAATCAAGCAGATTGATCACCATTGTTTGAAAAACTAAGGATTCATTTAAATGATCATCAATATCTCGTAGTGTTCATACCCTGCAAGGATATCTTGAATTGATGGATCTAGTAATATCCTTGAATTTAAAATCATTGTGATATCGAGATTTGGCGTTCAAGATTAAATCTGCTTTACACAAAAATTCCTAAATCAGGACAGTTAAACCTTGAAGGTTGCTTATCATGTACGAATACCTTCTTGGTGCAAGGCATGGACAACTTCACCCTGATATCAGGAGTTATGCCGTAATTCAAAAGTGTGTGCAGTGTAAATCAAGTTCTAAGCGCTAAACAAAACAAAAGATTTTCCATCAGATTTATCTATCATAAACTATCAAGCTAAAAGTTAATTATTTAAATTCTAAAAAACCTAAGACGACAATCATTTTTATAATCTTCAGCTACCTGAGAAGAATTTAATCCACATAAAGTTAGATGAAGCTGAGAGATCCCCTGGGGAACTATTTCCGCAATATCTTCCGATCAAAGGGGAAAAGGGTCCTGTTCCATCTCGAACCTTGATAAAGAAAAAATAAGCATATCATTCCCTTTAAATTTTTTTTAACTGATGAATAATACCTCCACATAGTCCCAGCACTCAGGGTTAGAACCGTTCTCTCTCAACTCCAAATCAAAGGAGGTAAACCTAAACTCAGATTTTTAAGTATTCAAAAATTGCATTGATAAATATCTCTTCCCCCCTAAATCATTTGGTCTGAGCAATGTTCCACACTTGAAAATGGGAAGACATCATGGGTCTGAATTTATATGAGAACTGAGATGGAATTTAAAGAATTTGAGCCGCGGTTTAAATCCGCCAAAATCCGCCAAAACCCGGTTTAAATTAAGCGCCGGCTTAAATCTTGAAACATTTGATACAATTTTAAGTGGAACCAACCATATTTAAGCCGCGGCTTAAATTTAAACCGCCGCTCAAATTCTTTAAATTCGGCCACTGTAGAATGTAGATAGATGGATAGTAACTGAGGTTGCTGTTTTTAAAAGGAGAGAGAAATAGAAGAGTTAGGGGGGTTAAAGCTAAATTTTAAAGATTTTAAAGTTTAAAGTGTCTATGTTCCCATTTGCCCTATCCATAAGGGTGGGGGGTATGGAGGGAAGTGGGGAGAAGGGTGGGTGGTTGTCGAAAAAAAAGATTAACCTGAGTTTAATATTTTTAAAATCTTCTCCAACTACGGTCCAATGGCAGTTTAGATTTGGTTCGTATAATCCATCTGCATTTGCGTCCAAAGAGGAAATTTCTTGACGCCCTAAACATGCATACACGATACATCAAAATAAAAAATTTATTTCTAAATCCTCTGTATTACAGAGTAAAATTGAAACGAAAACAAGAGATACCACGAAACATGACAGTTGGAGAATAGTTTGAAATGGCTTCTTCAATGTTCATACTGTATTAAATATTAAATACTTTTTGCAGCTTATTTCGTTAAACAAATTTTTTACTCAAATATAGTTTTATTTTATTCTCTTTGGTATCAAGCAACTTAACAAATAATAGAAGAAGACATTTTAAACTATTCAATAAATTTTATGTTTCGTGAGACACCCTGTAAACCGAAAAATACGATGCATGAATCCAACAGTGGGTTTTATCTTCAAATTTTTCGGAATTAAAATTTATGCTGTTATAATATAAAATATCATACAGAGTTTCCCGTAAAGGATTCGACTTCAAGAGACGACTGTACGGAATTTATTATTTTCTATTTTTAGTTAAAAACTATAGTTAAACCCTAAATAAGCCATACATTGAAAGAATACATCAAATTTCACTTTCTGAAGTTGCACATATTTAGTTTTTTATTAAAATGATTATATGGAGCTCTTTAAAACTGTTCTTACATTTTCATGGCTATTTTTTTATTTTCGCAAATACTGAGATTTACGTAAAATAGTATAAAACCCATTTAAAAATTGTCAAGACGACATTTGATAAATACTTTCGATGTATGGCTCATTTAGGGTTTAACTGTATCATCAAGGTCAAACTAAACCTTTGGATCGTCGTATTTTAAGATTTTCAGGTCGTCATTAAAGCCTCATCATTTGAGGGTAACCCTCTATTTTGAAAAATGTTGTTTTGAATTTAAACCTGTTGTTGTGTTAACTTTCCCTCCACAACCTTGGTTTGCTCCATAAGTAAACCTGGTGACTGCCTGCATAATAAATACAATTAAAGGGACTGCGTGCATAATAAATACAATTAAAGGGACTGTCAGCGTAATTTTAAGTGAAAATGATAATGCTCGATTCACAACGGTACCCTTCAAGCTTTGCCTGATCAAGCATTAATTAGAATTAGATAACAATGTCTAATTGTTTAAGAACTGATTATTTTCAATTGTGATTTCTCTACAAAAGTGAATTTCGTTTTTTAACTAGTGTAGGAAACCATATTGGAGTTTTTGAAACTAAATACTTTAAACCTAGAAAAACGACCGCATCTTTGCATGTCTTTGAATAGATTTCAAGCGTTCCTTTATTAATCAGGCATTGCAATCCTTGTGTAAAGGTTCACTTGAAATTACGCTTACAGTCCCTTTAAATCCAGGCCAACATTATTTTGCTTCTTATTATATAATATAAACCACGTGAAACTAAACTAAATTATACGTTAGATTTAAATATTTACGAATTATAACTTCGCTTAATTTAGAGACTAGGTATTATTTACACCCAACATACAGAGATTTGAGTTAAAATGGAATTTAACTTCAATTTGACAACTTTGACATTAAGCTCTGTTTGGTGGTAGAAACGCTAGTTGATGACACTAGTTTATGTTCAAAAAGATATTATTACAACTTTCATTCAATTGCTTTAAAACTGGATGTTTTCTAGGCAAAATTGGTTTACATTGTTTGACATAAAGATTCGGAATGGAGACTTGAAAATAAGTTTTTAACAATAAAATTGAATAATAATTTCTCAAATGTTTCTGAAGCAAGAGATGCGCGCGCAAGTCAATTATAGAGAAAAATGAAAATAACAGCTAGAAGGGTACCGTTGTGAGTCGAACATGCCACTTTAGCAATTGAGCGCCACTTTACACTCCTTTCAGGCCAAAAGTATTCCAAAAGTATTCCAAAAGTATTCCAAAAGTATTCCAAAAGTATTCCTTGAAATTATTCCAAAAGTATTCCAAAAGTATTCCAAAAGTATTCCAAAAGTATTCCAAAAGTATTCCTTGAAATTATTCCAAAAGTATTCCAAAAGTATTCCAAATTCCAAAAGTATTCCAAAAGTATTTCAAAAGTAAGTATTCCAAAAGTATTCAAAAGTATTCCAAAAGTATTCCAAAAGTATTCCAAAGGTATTCCAAAAGTATTTCAAAAGTATTCCAAAAGTATTCCAAAAGTATTCCAAAAGTATTCCACAAGTATTCCAAAAGTATTCCAAACGTATTCTAAAGATCTTTTGGCAATCAAATGCGGTGGGAGTGTACGATTTTCGAACGAATACAAAATGAACTTGAATAAATTGCTGGAAAGAGATTTAATATTCTAATTTGCAACAAAAAATAGATTTATTATTCTTACCCTGAACCCTCCATAGCTGATTGTTCTATCTGTTTTAAACTGTAATGTGACAAGGTTTCCAGTCGACTTCAGGATTGGAGGCACAGTGGTTTGATTACCACAGTATTTACCAATCAATCTAGAGGGGGTAAATTATCAATCTAGAGAAGGGAAATTATCAATCTAGAGGAGGGAAATTATCAATCTAGAGGGGGGAAATTATCAATCTAGAGGAGGGAAATTATCAATCTAGAGGGGAAAATTATCAATCTAGAGGAGGGAAATTATCAATCTATAGAGGGGGGAAATTATCAATCTAGAGGGGGGAAATTATCAATCTAGAGGGGGGAAATTATCATTCTAGAGGGGGGAAATTATCAATCTAGAGAGGGGAAATTATCAATCTATAGGGGGGGAAATTATCAATCTAGAGGAGGGAAATTATCAATCTAGAGGAGGGAAATTATCAATCTAGAGGGGGGAAATTATCAATCTAGAGAAGGGAAATTATCAATCTAGAGGAGGGAAATTATCAATCTAGAGGAGGGAAATTATCAATCTAGAGGGGGAAATTATCAATCTAGAGAAGGGAAATTATCAATCTTGAGGAGGGAAATTATCAATCTAGAGGGGGAAATTATCAATCTAGAGGAGGGAAATTATCAATCTAGAGAGGGGAAATTATCAATCTAGAGGAGGGAAATTATCAATCTAGAGGGGGGAAATTATCAATCTAGGAGGGAAATTATTAATCTAGAGGGAAGGGGTTTTAATACCTCGAGTTATTGATAAAGAATGTTTTAATACCTCGAGTTATTGATAAAGAATGTTTTAATACCTCGAGTTATTGATAAAGAATGTGTTTTAATACCTCGAGCTATTGATAAAGAATGTTTTAATACCTCGAGCTATTGATAAAGAATGTTTTAATACCTCGAGTTATTGATAAAGAATGTTTTAATACCTCGAGTTATTGATAAAGAATGTTTTAATACCTCGAGTTATTGATAAAGAATGTTTTGATACCTCGAGTTATTGATAAAGGCTCCTTCAAATACAGCAACGTAATCATAGTTGCAATCTCTATGAGGCTCTAACTCTAGCATATCAAACCTAAATGTAATTAAAGTTGCAATCTTTTTTTGGATCTGGTTCAAATAATGACTATTTATTTATTTTTACAAAAAAGAATAGATTTAAATTGTTTTTATTATATTTTAGTGAATTACAGCTATCCCTTTCACTATAATTCCTCCGGTTCATTTCAAGCACAGACTTTACAGTAACTAAAGAGCAAGCTGTACCAAACACATACAGACTATACATGAAAATACTGTACAAGACACCATCAAACATCCATTTCTCGCGAAATTCATGTGCTTTGAAGCTTTCCTTTCAGAGCTTAGAAAAATACATAAATTTCAAGGCAACATTCATTATAGAAATTCTGTTATTGTTTATACTCTAATACGGGATATACCGTCAAATATAATGTGTGACAACCAGGGGGAATGATAGTTCTCTACCTGTATGTTCAGTTATCTGTACTGTACACTTACAACTGTTTACTAACAATGATATTCTATTGGTTAGGCCAGAATCAACTTATAATAAACAAATATGCAGTCTGCTCTCGGTATAGTTGATGGCCTATATAATTAGTAAAGGATTAGCGTACATCATCACTCTATACAATATAACCTCGTTGGTTACAACCCGTCATTACAAATTTACTGATGGGCTGCATCGTTTTTAAATAAACAAAGTTTTTAGACTTTTCAGAGGTTGAACTAGAATCTAAAATTCTATTCCGAAATAGCATGCCAGACAAGTTTGCTTATATTACATTTTGCAAAATTTTTACTCTGACCAAAGATATTCACTAAAACGATTTTTTAAAACGATTATTTAAAATAGTTTTTTATTTTCCATTTTGAAAAATTGCTTTGTCTAATATCTTTAACCAGAGAAACATAAATTCGTGTAATGTTCTAAAAGCAAACTTATTTAGTTAATTAAATTTTGCAATGTGTTAAATAACTTACATCTGCGTGGAGCACTTAAAACGTCTAACAAAGGGTTATCAATACAAGCCCATCAGTAATTACAATTTAAATTTAATAGAGCTTGGGAACCCAGCGTGGCCCAGGGATGTCATAGTTAGTCCAACCGTTTACCCGCCTTTTGTCGTAAATTACGATTTTAACTATTTTTTCCGTTAAAAGTGAACATACTCAACATAGAATGTCAAAATCATGCTAAGAATATTCCCATGGGTCTCCCGAGCTCCCCAATCAAAATTTGATGCAAATCAGTCCAGGGGTCCCTGACTTATGATCGGAAAAACAAACAGACAAACAAAGATTACAACTATATATCAATGTACTTACTTGATCTCTACTGCCTGATCTCTTGGTGCTTGTATACTCCAAGTACAGTTTGTATTATGGAAGTAATTATCAGGATGTACAGGGGACTGTATATTTCCTTCTTCAGTCATATTCCCACCACACTCATGTAGTAGCCAGGTCATCCTAAACATTTGCACAGTTCTACAGTTGTACAGTGAAGCCTACAGAGCTGGAATTTAAGTTTAGGGCTCTAAACCGGAAATTTAAGAGAGTATTCTTGAACGTAGCCAAAACTATCAAGTTTCCTTTTTGTGGTCTATGCATATTGGTATCTACAAAACTGCTCGACAGCATTCATTAAACCGTGTTTCTGATACTCTGCAGGTTTCATTACGATACTCTGTCTTATGCAAGAATGTAATGCAAGGAAAGTTAATTGCATTTGCGTATACTCTGCGCGTATATATTCAAACCAGTTCTGTTTGGGCGGAATTTGTATACAAGAATAGATGCCTCAGTGTTTGTTTAGTATCCGAGGAGGTTAAAAGCATTGAATTTTGATAATTTTGATAATTCACATAATAGTTTCCTATGAACAGAATATTTTATTGATTATTTATGTGAAAGATGGATCCCATGTCAGGCTTCGATATCCGTCTTGTGTTTACATTACCGCCTAGTGACAGTACACTGCAGTACAAAAGATGCGTACACCTCTGAAATAACTTTCCTTGCATTAAATCCTTGGTCTTAAGTTTCGGGCTTTAGAGAGTGTTTACTAAAGTGGATAGTCATATTTCTTCATACTCTTGGCACAGCTAGGCAAAGTGAATAAATTAAATCACTTTGACAGCTAGGTCATTCTAAACATTTGTAAAGTTTTACAATTGTACAGTTGTACACGGGAGTGTATACTTTTCTAAACAGTGTTATTCCCTTTACACTTATGGCATAGCTTAGGCTTCCTAGGACAGTACAGATTTAACAGTTTTACTGTCAATATGAAAGCAGGAGTTTAAAGGTTAACTGTCTACCTGACAGCAGGAGTTGACAGGTTGATTGTCTTCCTGACAGCAGGAGTTCAAAAGGTTGACTGTCTACCTGACAGCAAGAGTTAACAGGTTGACTGTCCACCTGACAGCAAGAGTTGAAAGATTGACTGTCCACCTGACAGCAGGAGTTGAGAGGTTGACTGTCCACCTGACAGAAGGAGTTGAAAGGTTGACTATCTACCTGATAGTAGGAGTTAAAAGGTTGATTGTCTACCTGACAGCAGGTGTTGAAAGGTGAACTGTCTACCTGACAGCAGGAGTTAAAAGGTTGACTGTCTACCTGAAAGTTGAAAGGTTAACTATAAACTACCTGAATCCTGATTTCTGTACTGTGGAATCTGTTTTGAAAGTTAACTCCAGGTTACCTCTGATTCAGACAAGGATAACGAATTAAATTATGAGACAAAGAAAATAAAGATTTTTCATTATTTTGTTTTATCATACAATAATTAGAAATAATGTTTAATTTTCTAAATTATGATAATAATTCAAATCCTATTCCTTGCAGATATAGCTACAGGCTTATCTTCTCCACAATATACTCCTTTAGATATATTACTGGGAACCTCTTTTAGAGTTAGGGAGTCATAGATGCATGCTCCTCCTCCTTAATATAATAAGAAAAAAATATTATATTATGATGATAATTATTTGATTACATAAAAAAAATTATAACAACAGTAATATTGATATCAATGACTAATAAAAGTAGTTTTAATAATGATAATGTGATTAATAAATATATTAATAACAAGCTTGAGAAACCACGTTGCCGAGGTACTCATAGTTATTCCCGCCATTTACCCGCGCTTGGTCGTGCGTCTAAATTTTAGCTATTTTTTCCTTTAACGTGGACCCACTCAAGTTAGAATCTCTAAACAAAACTAAGGAAATTCCCTTGGTTCTCCCGAGTTCCCCAACCAAAGGGTCCATGAGTTATGATCGGACATACAAACAAACAAACAGAGATTACAACTATATTTATATATATAGATGATTTAAAAAATAACATACTTCCGTTCTCTAGTTGGAATAAATCATCAAAGGTTGCCACGACGTAATCTAGTTCTGGAGCTTGTATCGTATACTTGCAGGTCAAGCCAGGTCCATACCCAGCTGGGTAGCCAGGGGAACTGAGCTGACCCACAGCTGAGGTGAATATCCCTCCGCACTCAAGCTTCCAGTGTAACTGAAATCCATCTCCGTTCGTATTTTCATTGGAGTGGAAAATAACTCTGGAATAACGAAGAATAAATTCAAAGGCTGTACTTTTTCCAAAATCTTACAAATTTTTATAATACTCCTGAACAAATTTTTTGTCAAATCCAAAAACGTGTGAAAAATGTCCACATTAAAAATTGTAAATTTATTCTAATCCTTGACCATGCCTATTTATATAATCAAAAAAATTTGCGAAATATTGGGAATAGGATAAACGAAATTAAGACATAATTTCATGTAACCCTCTATTTGTAAAATCATGTCTTATTTATATCGATGAAGAGGATTAATATTGAAATGAGATGACGGGAAAATCGAGTGCACTTCTTTTTTTTCTGACACTTAGTTTTCAGTTAGAAAAATAAGGATATATCTGTAATTCTTATCAGCTTAAAGGGGACCGTGTTGAATCTGAAGTGCAACTTTATAAAGGGAGGTTCACTTAAAATAACGTTTACAGTCCCTTTATAAAGTAAAATATTACCTGGCTAGATTTTCAGGAACAGTCACATTATCCGGAGTTAGTCTTCCACAAAGCTTGGCGCTAGATGAAACCCATCTTAAAAACAGTTTTAATAAAAATGGACAACTAATATATATATCAACGTCTGGAAGTGAAAAATAATAAATCTCAAATAAACTGATCTGTTGCTGCTTTAAGTCTGCTTTAGGTGTTCTTTAAAATTTTTTTCCAAAAACTGAAATGTCCCAATTTTTTAATCCCTTAATCTTTCCAACCTAATGGTGTAAACTTTTATTATTTCAAACTTAGATTCTTTGATCTGACAAAATTCATAATTTAAAATATTAACGATTTGCGAAATCTCAGTCCCTTTACTTCTTTTAATGTCTACAGTCTACAGTCTACAGTCTACAGTCTACAGTCTACAGTCTACAGTCTACAGTCTACAGTCTACAGTCTACAGTCTACAGCTACAGTCTACAGTCTACAGTCTACAGTCTACAGTCTACAGTCTACAGTCTACAGTCTACAGTCTACAGTCTACAGTCTACAGTCTACAGTTTACAGCTGTACCTGTTATTCTGTGGATCCCAGTGCTGTACTTCGACATAGTCATTTATACAACCTAGACAATTTATTTCTTTTCGTCTCTATCAAATAAACGTCCTAACGGCTGAACATATTGTGCGGATTTTGTGGGGGGGGGGGATTCCTTTCAAATATAATTCTATTTAGAATACACTATGTATATTTAATAACTGTGAAATGCTGTACTGTATAGCACCAAACATTGGTTCAAGGATGATTTTGACCAGATGTCAAGATTGAGGAAAATATTATTAAAACAAAAAACGAAATCTACGTAAATCAATAATCATGTGCTAAGTGTAAAGAATTAGAATTTCGGCATTCATTCGTGAATATAATTTTACAAAAGAAAACTTTGAAACGTTCTTGGAATTTTTAAAATGTGGTCTTCCTTTTTTATGCTTTCAAGATTATAAAAGATACAAAGAATTATCTTCATCAAAGAAAACTAAAATCTAATGTCTTCTGGATTAATGATTTTACAATATGCGACAATTCCAGAAAATAAAGATTAAAGTTTGAAAATTACCTTGCGATTGTTCTAGATCAAATCTGCCGATAAAATCAAAATTCATTGAGTAACCAGGATCTGATCTAAACATTTAAATATAACACATTTAATTGCTACAAACTGTATTGCATGTTTATTTCTAATTTTTCAGAGTTCAGATACATTTTCTACCTTATCTCCTAGATATATTCTGCAGAGTTCAGATATATTTTCTACCTTATTTCCCAGACATATTCTGCATAGTTCAGATATATTTTCTACCTTATTTCCCAGATATATTCTGCAGAGTTCAGTTATATTTTCTTCCTTATCTCCCAGATATATTCTGCAGAGTTCAGATATATTTTCGACCTTATCTCCCAGATATATTCTGCAGAGTTTAGATATAGTTTCTTCCTTATCTTACAGATATATTCTGCAGAGTTCAGATATATTGTTTCTTCCTTATCTTACAGATATATTCTGCAGAGTTCAGATATATTTTCTACCTTATCTCCCAGATATATTCTGCAGAGTTCAGATATATTTTCTACCTTATCTCCCAGATATATTCTGCAGAATTCAGATATATTTTCTACCTTATTTTCCAGATATATTCTGCAGAGTTCAGATTTATTTTCTACCTTATTACCAAGATAAACCATGCAGAAAAATTAAACATATTTACTATCTTTTCTCCCAGATATATTCGACAGAGTTCAGATATATTTTCTACCTTATCTCCCAGATATATTCTGCAGAGTTCAGATATATTTTCTACTGTATCTCACAGATATATTCTGCAGAGTTCAGATATATTTTCTACCTTATCTCCCAGATATACTTTGCAAAGTTCAGATATATTTTCTACCTTTTCTTCCAGATATATTCTGCAGAGTTCAGATATATGTTTTATACCTTATCTCCCAGATATATTCTACAGAGTTCAAATATATTTTCTACCTTATCTCTCAGATATATTCTGCAGAGTTCAGATATATTCACTACCGAAAAGGTAAATATATTACTATCTTTTCTCCCAGATATATTCGACAGAGTTCAGATATATTTTCTACCTTATCTCCCAGATACATTCTGCAGAGTTTGGATATTTTGTTGACCCATCTTGTCGAGGAGAGGATATATTCCCTTCCTTGATTAAACATTCATTAATTTATAATAATAATATTTTTAACATAAACAACTAAATTTTCCAGTAATACAGTTGTGTAACTGTGAACACTGCCCAGTGTCCATTCCATAAATGATATTGCGCAAAAAAGAGGAAAATCTTATTTTGTTTTTATTTTGTATATAAATAAATATTCAGAGCTAGGAACTGTTGGATATAAACATTGCTTATATTAAAACCTGCAGATAAATTAAAACAACCACAAAAAGCAGGTACTGTGGATGATAACGTCGTTTTTCTTGTTCGAAAAGTGTTTAATTCTGTTAATTCCTCCAGTACTTTTTATGGAGATAAACAAGTCACTTTTGACAGAGGAACCGCAAATGAAAATATCAATTTTCAAAAACAAAAACATGAATCCCTAATTCATAGTTATCAGACAAATACTGTTGATGCCATCACTTTGATATTAGATATTTTGATAATTTTGTAAAAATCCAAGTTCTCACCATTCCGTGTAGTATTCCTCCACACCCTGAGGAAATCTCCTCTGCAACAATCCTGAACCCGGACCCAGAGCCACCAAGGTTGGAGGAGAAGTCCACCACAACCATGTTGGACATGGATATCAGGGGAGTGTTGGGTGGAGAGCTACCACAACCTCTCCAGAGTACAGGAGATGTGGAATGATCTAAGTAGAAAATACAAAATAAACATTTATATTTTTTGTTTAATTCAATATATCAAATTTTATATCAAGTTAACCCAATCCCTGCTGGGGTACTTGAAAACCAGGATACGCTGGGGGGGGGCAATTTTGCCCCCCCCTCTAAATCCCATGTTTTATGTCCAAATATGACAAATAATACATCATTAGAAAGCTCTTGTGCTCTACTTTTAGAATCTGCAAAAAAATTTGCAAATTTGCGAAAATTGAATTTTTTATCGCAAAATCCAGTTTTATATTAAAAATGTTTGCAAAAAAAAATTTGTCCAAAAAATGACAAATTATACATTTTTGAAAAGCCCTTGACCATGCCATTTCAAATATGCAAAAATTTTTGCAAAATTTTAAATAACCTGATTTTTAATCAAGAAAAACTAAAAATGTGCAAATTTCCTTTGACAGGTTGTTTGCAAAACTTGTGCAATCTGTTTTCTTATGTCATAGGCTTTCCTAAAAGCTAAATTTTATCAAAATCTGATAAGTGAAAGTGGGTCAAAACAAAGATTTAGTTTGTTACAGGCAAAAGCAGTCATTCAGGCAGTGTGCCTGAGGACTCAGGCAGTTAGTATTAAAGCCCGGTTTTAGGCCTAAAGGGAGGGCTTTGGGTATGTAAGAAAAGTCAGAAAATTTCAACAGCCTCAGACTAATACTTTTTGAGTTATGTAAAAAAACCTACAGGGGGGGGTCAAATTGACCCCCCCCCCCAGCGGGAATAGGGTTAAACTATCTACCACATATTACCCCAAAGCACACGAGATGTTGAATGGTCTAAGTAGAAAATAGAAAACAACTTTTATGTCGAGCTATTATTTCATATTTATCAAATCAACTCTATCCCTAGCGTAACAAGGAACATAAAAAAGTTGTTGTATAATCTCAGAATATCATAACTCAACCCTTGACTATAGTTATACAAAGCAAGTTTTATATTCCATGTGGTCACTCAAATTAAAAAAAGGATAACATTTTTTTCCCTTCTCATTAGTCATAGACTATTAGATTAGCTTGGGAACAATCATGATCAAGTCAAGCCAGGGATAAAATATAAAAAAATTAAGTAAAATGAAAAATAAAAAGAAAATTTGAAATCCATTTTAAATTGATTGAGTTGTGAATGGAATGAGGAAGGAAAATAATGTGATCACTGCAGATATAGATTATTATCGAAAAAAATTGTCGGCCTAAAAAAGACAAAATTCAGAAGAATTGTTTAAGTCAGTGAACTTTTGACTTTGACCAAATCAATTTTATTTTGTATTTTTATAGATATTTCTTTCTTTAAGCCCAACATTTTGAAGATGAAGAAAAAAGATTTATTCAACAATAGGGTTTCCCACAACAGTTGAGACTTTTATGACACCGGTAATTCTAAAACATTTCAACTTAGAATTCATAGTTTAAAATCTTTGACATTTGGTTGCAAAGATTTAAAAAATCAAAGTTTGTGGCAAAGACTCTATTCCTTTGCGAAAAATATCTGTAAGGAAATCTGCACTTACCTCCATTGTAAATAGTTAGATTATCATTTTGACAAGATGATTCCAGGTTCAAACTCACAATATCAAACTAAATAAGAAATACCAAATATCAAACTAAATTCAACAAATCAACTAAGCATCAAACCAAACTATTAAAATAAATATCAAATTCAATTGTCAAACAAATATGAATTAAAACCTATCAAACTAAATATTTTCAAACAATGACACTTCATATTAAATCCAATTTCAGATTAAACTATTAAAGTAAATATTAAATTAAACTATTAAAAAAACATCAAACATATATCAAACTAAATATTAAATTCACATCCATCAAACTTATCTAAATAAATATCAAATTCAAACTATCAAACTAAATGTTATATAATTAAAAGTATCATATCAAATTCAAATAACAAAACCATTAGACAAATATCATACTAGCTCAAGTGCCCGGAACTTTTCTTTTTTTATAAAAAAAAAAGATTTTTGAGTTTTTTTTTAATTTTTGAAGAAAAAAAATGTTGATATATATTTAGCCTATGTTACTTCCCGGGCATTCGGTCCAGCCGTTTGGCCAGCTTTAAATAAAATAAATAGATAAAAAAAAACATTTAAAAACCTGTCCTTAACCTTTAAACAAAAACCTAATTTAAAAAATTCAAAATTCTTTTTTTAAATTTCACCTTTATCTGTGTTGAATCAGGAAAGTGAAGTCTCCAGATGCATCTGTATATCAGCAGATAAAATTATTTTAAAATACACAAATTTGGTCTCCATGTCCAATTTTTATGAGAATTCGAAAATCCTTTTTACATTTATTAAATTATAATTTTACTTTAAATCAAAGATTTTATCGAACCTAAATTTATTTCTGTTGCAACTTATTGCAAAAGTTAATAAATATTTGTTAAATATCTGGAAATATTGCTATCATTTATAACAGTTTTTTTTTGTAAACCCATAAAGCTTTACAAGAATAAATATTTAGATCTTATGAACAAATTTTATAAAAAAGAAATAATTTTAATTAAATTATGATTAAAAACAATGGTCACCTGGCTTCGTCTGGATAACTATTAGGGTAGTTAGGGGATAATAATTCTTCTCGTGGCCCCTAATTTAAAATTATTATAGTTAGGGGATAATGATTCTTCTCGAGGCCCCTAATATAAAATTATTAAAGTTAGGCGACAATAATTATTCTTTTGGCGTCCTTAATATGCCAATACTAAAAAAGTGTCAAAAGTAAAATAATATTTTCGAAAATGTTACCTGAACGATTCCTCCGCAGTCCATAGTTCTGTAGGTTAGATTAAATCCTCTAAAATATACATTTTATTAACATATTATTTTTAGCAAGATTAAAAATTGTCCTGCAGGTAGGGATGGATCGATTCCGCTTTTTTGAAAAACAATCATATCGTTTTGAAAACTATAAATAAAAAACGATTGTTTTTGGTTTTTTAAAAACGGTCGTTTGAAAAAACGATCGGTTTTTATAACGACCCTTCGTTAATGACCGTTAAAAACAACTCTTCCTTAATGATTGCTTTTAGAAAAAATTTAAACCAAAACTGAAAATGATCGCCTTTTCTGCAAATCGTGATATAGAATTTAGATAGGGCTGGGTCATGACAATTCCGTACAATGCAGGACTGTGCAAGAATGTTAAAAGGCGGGGCTGTGCAAGAATGACACAGAATGATTTCAATGCTAAAAATAGTCGATACCCAAGTAACAATTTTGTGGAAAATCCGCGGAAATTCCCAGGAATCTTTCCTGGGAATCCGCGGAAATTCCCAGGAATCTTTCACAGGAAAATCCGGTGAAAATGTCGACAGCTTTTCCCAGGAATTTCTCGTTACCAATTCTGAGGAACCAAGTCCGAGGAATTTCTTGTAACCCATTCCGAGGAAATTCTCGTAATACTAATTCATATTTGAACTAATTCGTATTTGAACTAATTCATATTTGTACTAATTCATATTTGAACTAATTCGTATTTGAACTAATTCGTATTTGAACTAAGTTTTCTTGCACACCAGTATTAACTACTAGACATGTTTAGTTAAACTACTGCTTATAAAAAGAATCTGTAGAAAGTGGAACCTATCTGTAATATGACTGTCAGTCTTGAAGTAAACATGAGTGTTGTGAAAAGATGTAGCAAACATCGTAGGTTCACGTTTAACACCACAGTAGGCCTTCGAGTTCTTCACATCCCCACCAGAGCCACCTAGCAGAAATTTATTGAACTTGAAAAATCGCAAAAGCATTGACAGAAAGAATGGTAATATAATCGATAACAATCTACCATTAGTGACCTTTAATTTTTTAATGATGGGGGTAAGGACCAGTGGGTAGATGGGGGGGGGGAGGCGGATGTTTGTGTTTCTTATTTGTACTTACTTTTGATTGACAGTTTATCATATGGACACCCTGGTGCTCCTTCAATATAATATTCAGGAATCTCCATCACAATAGTTTTGTCACCCTAAAATAAATATTACTTAAATTAATCTATAAACAAATCACTGCTAAATCAATTACTAATTAACTATAAAAAATTGATCAAGGTACTAATTAATCAATCACTAAGTAATCAATCTTAACTTAATCAATCCCAACTTAATCAATCACTACTTAATTAATCACAGATCAATCAATCCCTACCTAATCAAGGCACTACCTAATAAATCATTAATTAATCAATTCCTAATTAATCCAATAATACACAACATTTGATCAATTTTATGGATATTCTAACCAAGCAATAAAAACTGTTTAATCAATTTATATATTAATTTAAGACCAAATAAATTGACAAGTCAATAAATCAACAAATATTATTAAAAATATTTCATAAATAATAAAACAGTAAACCTGTCTTAACCCTCAACAGAATTTTAAACAATCGAACTTTTTAGTAAGTAGACAGTGGAAAATATGTTAAAATGTTGATATTTGGAGCATCTTATCTTATTTCATAAGTAACATATTCTCCGACACCCAACCCCTGTAACGCAATACTTCAGTTGCTCCTTTGATACCTGTGTCTCTAGACTCCAATCACAGAGAACTTGATCAGTGTAGTTTCCATCAACTATTGGAGGAGACAGGGTTCCCGTAGCTTCAGTCAGGGTTTCCTCACAGTCTACAAATAGTTAGTTTTAAGGATTTAGGTTTAATAGTTGGGCTTTTAATTTATATTTCAGTATTTTTTTACATTTAACAATTTTTACATTGTTTTTATTAAATTATCATTTTTATTATTATTATTATTATTATTATTATTATTATTATTACTATCTGGGGAAATTCCTCACTTTTTTTACTTGGGTATAGACTTCATAAATAAAATGAATTTACGTTTAAGTGCATGGTTTTATCCCAAAGTTTGTTTTTAAAGTTAATTACCCCAACATCATCACATATGGGAGTATTTTTATTCTTATTTGAACTAATTCGTATTTGTACCAATTCGTATTTGTACCAATTCGTATTTGAACAAATTCTTATTTGAACTAATTCATATATGAACTAATTCGTATTTGTACTACTTCGTATTTGAACTAATTCGGATTTGTACTAATTCGTATTTGAACTAATTCGTCTTTGTACTAATTCGTCTTTGTACTAATTCGTATTTGAACTAATTCATATTTGTACTAAGTCGTATTTGAAATAATTCGTCTTTGTACTAATTTTTTATTTGAACTAATTTGTATTTGAACTAATTTGTACTTGAACTAATTTGTATTTGAACTAATTCATATTTGTACTAATTCATCTTTGTACTAATTCATATTTGAACTAATTCATATTTGTACTAAGTCGTATTTGAAATAATTCGTCTTTGTACTAATTTTTTATTTGAACTAATTCGTATTTTAACTAATTTGTACTTGAACTAATTTGTATTTGAACTAATTCGTATTTGAACAAATTTGTATTTTAACTAATTCGTATTTGTACTAATTCATATCTGTACTAATTTGTCTTTGTACTAATTCATATTTGAACTAATTCATATTTGTACTAATTCGTATTTGAACTAATTCATATTTGTACTAATTCGTCTTTGAACTAATTCGTATTTGAACTAATTCGTATTTGAACTAATTTGTATTTGAACTAATTCATATTTGTACTAATTCGTAATTGTACTTATTCGTATTTGAACTAATTTGTATTTGTACTAATTCATATTTGAACTAATTCGTATTTGAACTAATTCTTATTTGTACTAATTCGTATTTGAACTAATTCGTATTTGAACTAATTTGTATTTGAACTAATTCATATTTGTACTAATTCATATTTGTACTAATTC
>NW_019396786.1:111566-146471 GCF_000591075.1 Eurytemora carolleeae | reverse complement strand
GGGGGGGGAAGGGGGCATGATTCCCCTTGGTAGCTATGATCTCAGCGATCCAAAAAATCCTCGAATTGCTGATCGTAAAAGATTAACAAAACTCGCCCACTGTTACAGTAACAACTCTTTCCTCCATTAAAAAGTCGGCGCGACTTAACGCTTAAAAACTTGGTAAGAATGTCTTCATGTTTGATTGATTTTAATCTACTAGGATGGGAGCAGGAGCGTACGAGGGCTTTTGTTTAACCCTATTCCTGCTGGGGGGGGTCAATTTGACCCCATCCCTGTAGTTTTTTTTACATAACTCAAAAAGTATTGGTCTGAGGCTGTTGAAATTTTCTGACTTTTCTTACATACCCAAAGCCCTCCTTTTAGGCCTAAAACCGGGCTTTAATACTAACTGCCTGAGTCCTCAGGCACACTGCCTGAATGACTGCTTTTGCCTGTAACAAACTAAAGCTTTGTTTTGACCCACTTTCACTTTTCAGATTTTGATAAAATTTAGCTTTTTGGAAAGCCTATGACATAAGGAAACGGATTGCACAAGTTTTGCGAAAAAAAAATTACAATTTTTTTGATAACAACCTGTCAAAGGAAATTTGCACATTTTTAGTTTTTCTTGATTAAAAATCAGGTTATTTAAAATTTTGCAAAAATTTTTGCATATTTGAAATGGCATGGTCAAGGGCTTTTCAAAAATGTATAATTTTTCACTTTTTGGGCAAATTTTTTTTTGCAAACATTTTTACTATAAAACTGGATTTTGCGATAAAAAATTCAATTTTCGCAAATTTGCAATTTTTTTTGCAGATTCTAAAAGTAGAGCACAAGAGCTTTCTAATGATGTATCATTTGTCATATTTGGACATAAAACATGGGATTTAGAGGGGGGGGGGTCAAATTGCCCCCCCCAGCGTATCTTGGTTTTCAAGTACCCCTGCAGGGATAGGGTTAAAAGGTTGCAAAAATTTTGGGGGTCCCCCCCCTTGGCAACAGTATGCCCTCCCCTTAAAAATCCCTTTTTTGAAAAAATATTGATACCTTTATTTTATTTTTTTTTGCCCCCCCTCCCACCTGGACCATAAAAATACACCAAAAAGACTACATTTTTGGGTGGTTAATAACCTTATAGAGTCTAAAAATTATTCCTTTGCTTGAAAAACTAACTTTTTATAACCCCAATAACCCCCCTTATATCCGCCACTGTTTATATATATATATATACATTTAACATGATCAAGTGCAATCTTCCATTAAAGGTTTACTCGTTTTTCTGCATAACTTTAGAAGCGAACGGAACTGAAGAAGCTTCTGGAAGTGAAGAAGCTGCATAGAACTAATGTGACTGAGGAAGCTGCTGGGACTAAAAAAACCTATTGGATCTGAAGAAACATCTGCACTAGAGGAAGCTGTTGGACTACTGGAAGGTACAGTCTCCGGTTTTAGAAGACCAGTCATTTTGTGAATGGTTTTATTACTTGTAGAAATGTAATCATTAATACACTTTTCCAGCAAAGAAGCCGGTCATCTGTTGAGCAGTCGCACCATCGTCAGGTATACAGAAGACCTACGGAATGAGTGGAATGTGAAATCATTGATGCTGCTAAACCTCTCCTGAACAAGATTCATGGACTCACAGTATCTAAGCCCATTAAAGAATACTAGGACTACTAATGCCTTCCTAACCAGCCAATAATCTCCTGAAAGGATATGCTGTTCACAAACCTCTGCACTACATTTGTAGAAAGGATCTCTGCCTTTATGTTTAATATCGGTTTCATAGTATTTCAGAAGAAGTTTTTCTGGGCAACAAACTTCAAAGATGATCCATATTTTCTCTTGATGGTTGAATTTATGGTGCTGTATGTAGTCCACATGTAGTGATGTTAACATTTTCATTTTTTTGAAAAGCGATCGTTTCGTTATGAAAACGACAACGAAAAATCGAAAACAAAACAATTGTTTTTAAAAACGATCGTTTTTGAAAACGAACGTTTTTAACATAATTGTCAATAAAATTATTTTTTTTAAACTATCGTTTTTTCAAAAGCGATCGTTTTTTAAAAAACAATCGTATTAAAAACGGTCGAAAATCGTTTTTATAAAAACGACCGTTTTCAAAAACGATCATTATTCGTTTTCTAAAATTTCAAAACGATTGAAAAACGAAACAAAAAACGATCGTTTTAAAAACGATTAACAACCCAATCCACAGTTTAATGACGTCATAATACCCTTTTCTGTCCTGATATGTCTGAAGTAGATGAGAAACTCTTGTTTGGTTGGTATCCTTGTTGTAAATTCTACCAAGTTTTCTTGAACCAGTCTAACGTAGGCCATACTTTAATTTAGGTCTGCTCTTTTCCTTTATCCCTTTAACTAAGGTTTCCAACCCAAGTGGATTTTGCGAGCCCTGTAAACTCCTCACAATTCCGCGCAATTCCGGCGTCCGCACATGCAATTCCGCGCAACGGAATTGCGATTGGAAACCCCACCTTTAACAGCAGTATTATCGTCACATATCTCCATCTTAAATATTACTATTTGATTAGTTCTTCTCAGATAGAAGGATGTTTCAAGACTGACTTGCTGATTTGATTAAACTATTTTGCGAAATTTTCGCAATGTAGTTCCCGCATTCTTTTGAATGATCATCTTCCAGAATTAATATTTGGAATTTATCTTTAATATATGTACTTTTTAAAAGTTTTAACTTTATATTACTTAGTATAATCACCCAAAGAATTATAATTTAAAGATAGTTATTTCATGAGGTATACACATTTTTTGTACTTCAGTGTACTGTCTCTGGGCTATAAAGTAAACAAAAGACGGATGTCGCAGCCTGACATGGGATCCATATTTTACATAAAAATCAATGGGATATTCTGGTGATAGGAAAATATTATGTTAATCATCAAAATCATCAAAATTAAATGCTTTTATCCCCGATCCTCGAATACTAAAGGTCACAGGAGAATTGATGCATCTATTCTTGTTTACAAATACCGCCCATGGAGAGAACTGGTTTAAATATGTACGCAGAGAATACGCAACCGCAATGAACTTTCCTTGCATTATAACCTTGGAGTCCTCTTAAGTGTCGTAACGCCTTGACTTTAAATTTTACCTCACTTCTCACCGACAAAGGATGATACTTTAGAGATACATTTTAATTCAATCTTGTATTAATGAGATATCCTTGATTTTCAAATTATGGATTTGATCTCTATATAAGTGATTTGATGAATTAAGATAACCTTATTCCTACCATTTTCAAAATGCGGTCTGCCAATTTTCCTTTAACAGAGATATTACGAATTTTTCAATTCAAAAGAAATTCTTAAGAAAAGAAATTCATTAGACAAGTAGTGTACTAGCAATATTCATTAGTAAAATAGTTTAACTGGCAATATTCATTGGAAAAGAAATTTAGCTAGCAATATTCATTGGAAAAGATATTTAGCTAGCAATATTCATTGGAAAAGATATTTAGCTAGAAATATTCATTACAAAAGTAGCTTAACCAGCAACATTTATTAGACAAGTAGTTTAACTGGTAATATCTTGTTCAAACTCGTTATTCATAAAATCCGACCTCCGAGCTACATGTAACTTTGTTTAAATTCTTCAAGTTTGTACTGTGGTCTCCATCTAACCATGTAGAATACTTTTTAACTTGCCTTTAACATAAACATTATTATTAGAGCTTTCATTTCACAGATTTAATATCCTTGAAATTAAAGCAGATGCTAGAAATTTAGAAACCATCGTTGAAAAATGTTAAACTTAATTGCTGCGTAGACAGTTTACATGAAAAGGAACAATTATTACTTGCGTCAAGCTCAAATCTTTAAATTATTGCAACCTGTCGACACAAAATTAATTTAGTTTTGAATGCTTCAAAAAAAACGTGATGGAGCTGAGAGAAATTGTATAAATTGTAAAACGAGAACAAAAGAAGTTTGCGAATTGTATAAAAAAAAAATTTGTGGATTTTCTAGATTTAATGAAATTTGAAATTTGTGTTGGAGACTAATTTTTGAAATTTTAATCATCCATAAACCTTCCCTGGGGTCATGCGAGGTCCCACACAAAATTTCAAGAGTGACTTGTCCTTTTCACAACCAGTTAATCCTTAAACATTTTTTTTACAAAACAAAGAGATAGCAAAGTGTTAAATCTACACAATTTCCTTCATCTGTATGCAGCATAAAATCGCAAATAACTTTTACAAAGTCCCTTTAAACTAAATGCTAAAACTACGCCTCTAGTCCCTTTAAACTAAATGTTAAAACTATGCCTCTAGTCCCTTTAATCTAAATGCTAAAACTACGCCTCTAGACCCCTTTAAACTAAATTTTAAAACTACGTCTCTATTCCCTTTAAACTAAATGTTAAAACTGCGTCTCTAGTCCCTTTAAACTAAATGCTAAATCTACGTCTGTATTTCCTTTAAACTAAATGTTAAAACTACGTCTGTATTCCCTTTAAACTAAATGTTAAAACTACGTCTCTAGTCCCTTTAAACTAAATGTTAAATCTACGCCTGTAGTCCCTTTAAACTAAATGTTAAAAATACGTCTCTAGTCCCTTTAAACTAAATGTTAAATCTACGTCTAAAGTCCCTTTGAACTAAATGTTAAAACAACGTCTGTAGTCCCTTTAAACTAAATGTTAAAACTACGTCTGTTGTATCTTTAAGCTAAATGCTAAAACTACGTGTAGTCCCTTTAAACTAAATGTTAAAACTACGTCTGTAGTCCCTTTAAACGTAATGTTAAAACTACGTCGGTTGTATCTTTATACTAAATGCTAAAACTACGTTTGTAGTCCCTTTACACTAAATGTTAAAACTACGTCTGTATTCCCTTTAAACTAAATGTTAAAACTACGTCTGTATTCCCTTTAAACTAAATGTTAAAACTACGTCTGTATTCCCTTTAAACTAAATGTTAAAACTACGTCTCTAGTCCCTTTAAACTAAATGGTAAATCTACGTCTGTAGTCCCTTTAAACTAAATGTTAAAAATACGTCTCTAGTCCCTTTAAACTAAATGTTAAATCAACGTCAGTAGTCCCTTTAAACTAAATGTTAAATCTACGTCAGTAGTCCCTTTAAACTAAATGTTAAAACTACGTCTCTAGTCCCTTTAAACTAAATGCTAAATCAACGTCTGTATTCCCTTTAAACTAAATGTTAAAACTACGTCTCTAGTCCCTTTAAACTAAATTTTAAATCTACGTCTGTAGTCCCTTTAAACTAAATAATAAAACTACGTCAGTAGTCCCTTTAATCTGAATGTTAAAACTTCGTCAGTAGTCCCTTTAAACTAAATATTAAATCTACGTCTGTATTTCCTTTGAACTAAATGTTAAAACTACGTCTGTGGTTCCTTTAAACTAAATGTTAAAACTACGGCTGTAGTCCCATTAAACTAAATGTTAAAACTACGTCTGTAGTCCCTTTAAACTAAATGTTAAAACTTCGTCAGTGGTCCCTTTAAACTAAATGTTAAAACTACGTCTGTAGTCCCTTTAAACGTAATGTTAAAACTACGTCTGTTGACTTAATGCTAAAACTACGTTTGTAGTCCCTTTACACTAAATGTTAAAACTTCGTCAGTAGTCCCTTTAAACTAAATGTTAAAACTACGTCTGTAGTCCCTTTAAACTAAATGTTAAAACTACGTCTGTAGTCCCTTTAAACGTAATGTTAAAACTACGTCTGTTGTATCTTTAAACTAAATGCTAAAACTACGTTTGTAGTCCCTTTACACTAAATGTTAAAACTACGTCTGTAGTCCCTTTAAACTAAATGTTAAAACTACGTCTGTAGTCCCTTTAAACTAAATGTTAAAACTACGTCTGTAGTCCCTTTAAACGTAATGTTAAAACTACGTCGGTTGTATCTTTATACTAAATGCTAAAACTACGTTTGTAGTCCCTTTACACTAAATGTTAAAACTACGTCTGTATTCCCTTTAAACTAAATGTTAAAACTACGTCTGTATTCCCTTTAAACTAAATGTTAAAACTACGTCTCTAGTCCCTTTAAACTAAATGGTAAATCTACGTCTGTAGTCCCTTTAAACTAAATGTTAAAAATACGTCTCTAGTCCCTTTAAACTAAATGTTAAATCAACGTCAGTAGTCCCTTTAAACTAAATGTTAAATCTACGTCAGTAGTCCCTTTAAACTAAATGTTAAAACTACGTCTCTAGTCCCTTTAAACTAAATGCTAAATCTACGTCTGTAGTCCCTTTAAACTAAATAATAAAACTACGTCAGTAGTCCCTTTAATCTGAATGTTAAAACTTCGTCAGTAGTCCCTTTAAACTAAATGTTAAAACTACGTCTGTAGTCCCTTTAAACTAAATGTTAAAACTACGTCTGTAGTCCCTTTAAACGTAATGTTAAAACTACGTCGGTTGTATCTTTAAACTAAATGCTAAAACTACGTTTGTAGTCCCTTTACACTAAATGTTAAAACGACGTCTGTAGTCCCTTTAAACTAAATGTTAAAACTACGTCTAAAGTCCCTTTGAACTAAATGTTAAAACAACGTCTGTAGTCCCTTTAAACTAAATGTTAAAACTACGTCTGTTGTATCTTTAAGCTAAATGCTAAAACTACGTTTGTAGTCCCTTTACACTAAATGTTAAAACTACGTCTGTAGTCCCTTTGAACTAAATGTTAAAACTACGTATGTTGTATCTTTAAGCTAAATGTTAAAACTACGTCTGTTGTATCTGTAAACTAAATGTTAAGAACCAAAAAAACACAATTATAGCAATGCTTTTAAATTACTCTGTTACAGTATTCTAAATCCCTAGGATTGTATCCTTGATTAACTTTTTATCTCTCATCCTCCCCGTATATAGTATAAACTTATATAAAATACTGGTTTTCCTTAATATTTAACATTATTTCAACATAACTAGACAAACGATCTTTACTCCAGCACAATGTTTTTGATAACAAAAATGTATAGCAAACAACACCCAAACAGAGATTACAACTATATATATACATATATATATGTAACAAATGCCTTGCTCCAACAAGTTCTCTTAAATTAGTATTGTTCAAATACACCTTGCTCTAGAATTCAATGTTCATTAATAATACTTCAATCTGTATCAATCCAGAAACGACGCTATATGTTTTCTTCAATGTGTATCGTACAGATACAACAACTCGAGCTTTAGAACTCAATGTTCTTCAATAATACTTCAGTCTATATCAATCCAGATACGACGCTATATGTATTCTATTAGCTGACTCTCTGCTCTCTACACGAGAATTAATACGTGTCTAAACGTATTGGAACATAGGCTATGTCCAACTAATCTATATTTTGGGTATTATTGTAGATGTTAATGGTATGGACCGATAAGTTTCCTCAGAACTTAACGAACGCGGTTAGGGTTGCAGACAATGTTAACACGTAATATACATAGGTATGTTCAGGATTACAAATATGGGGTTTACTACTTTATTTATTACATGTTACATCACGTGGTCAAAAAGCTATTATTTATCGATAAAAAACTGCACGTTTAAAATTCTTAATGAAAAAATCCTTTTTTGGAAAATAAATCTTATCCCTTCCTTTCTAGAAATCCTCATGTTTCTCTCTCCCTCCTCCCTTTTTCCATCCTTGACCACAAACTAGGATTTATACTGGAATAAATCTCTCCTTATCTTCTTACAGTTTAGCAGTCCCATGCTCTCAGGTATAGAAAGAAACACATGAAGTCTATAATACCAGAGAATAATATATAAATACAGAAACCGATGACAAATCAGGCATACGCCATAGAATCAGAAGAAGCAGGATTTGAATAGAAAATATTGAAAATTAAATAATCATAATTTTAGAAAAGCGGCAAAGTGTGTAAATCTTTGTCATAAAGAAAACCTGAAAAATGGTTTGAAGTTTTTATATTTATAAGCATGGAAGCTTGAGATTTTCTACATAATAGGACAAATTCTTTTCCCTGTCCTTTCAGAAATAGAAAATATAAACCTGAAGCTTTAAGAAAATATGAGAAGAAAGCTAGGATGGAAGGATGGAAGGTGGAAGGATATAGTTAGGATCTAAAGAAGGATTGAAGGTGGAAGGATATAGTTAGGATCTAAAGAAGGATGGAAGATGGAAGGATATAGTTAGGATCTAAAGAAGGATGGAGGGTGGAAGGATATAGCTAGGATCTAAAGAAGGATGGAAGGATATAGTTAGGATCTAAAGAAGGATGGAAGATGGAAGGATATAGTTAGGATCTAAAGAAGGATGGATGGTAGGATGGAAGGTGGAAGGATATATTTAGGATCTAAAGAAGGATGGAAGGTGGAAGGATATAGTTAGGATCTAAAGAAGGATGGAAGGTGGAAGGATATAGTTAGGATTTAAAGAAGGATGGAAGGTGGAAGGATATAGCTAGGATCTAAAGAAGGATGGAAGGTGGAAGGATATAGTTAAGATCTAAAGAAGGATGGAAGGTGGAAGGATATAGTTAGGATCTAAAGAAGGATATAAGATGGAAGGATATAGTTAGGATCTAAAGAAAGATGGAAGGTGGAAGAATATAGTTAGGATCTAAAGAAGGATGGAAGGTGGAAGGATATAGTTAGGATCTAAAGAAGGATGGAGGGTGGAAAGATATAGCTAGGATCTAAAGAAGGATGGAAGGTGGAAGGATATAGTTAGGATCTAAAGAAGGATGGAAGGTGGAAGGATATAGTTAGAATCTATAGAAGGATGGAAGGTGGTTTAACTACAAATACTGATTTCTGATATTACTGATTTTCTCTCTATTGGATTGTGCAGTTTCTGGTTAAAACATTGCAAAATTGCAAAATTGCAAAATTGAAATTAATAGATTGTTGAACACTAGAATATAGATTGTGCACTAGAAAATAAATCTTTTCAGTTTATGATGGCAGAGGGGGTTAATTTAATAGTCGAATGTTGCCTAAATGAATTCTTAATTACATTTTCACAATATATATATATATAACAGCTGAAGAGAAAGAAGCCGGTGTAAATACACTGAGTCTTTGCCTCAAACATTTTTTCTAATCTCTATATCTTTGCAATCTGATGGTGTAAACCTTTGATAATTAAAAGTAAGATTATTTGATCTAACATAATTTATAGTTTGAAATATCTAAGCTTTACTCGCAAGTAAAGTAATGGAATGGAGTCTTTGCCACAAAATCAAATATTCAATGCCAAAAACATTTTAACTGATATTGGGATACCTTTGACATTTTAAACTTTGATTATTTGATATGACATAGTTTGAAATATCTAAGGTCTACGATATTGGGTTGCAAAGATAAAGGGGAAAATACTTAATGACTTTTCGACCCAAAATGTCCTCTGAGTCTCCTTTAATGTTAAAATAATGATACAGTGATTGTAAATTATTTTCATTTTCCTTTACAACTCTTATTTATCAAATTGACTTCATGTTTACAATGTACATCAAGAGTATTGAAGTTTATGAATATTGAAAACATCAATTTCTGTTTGGAAAACATGTTGAAAATTCATATTCTAAAATCCATTTATTATTCTATCCCTGATATAGTATATATGGGGGGGGGGGGGGAGTAGTAAATAAACTTATTGTTCCCTAGACACACAGGCCCATGCTCATAAATTTCAGGAAAGCAAATTTTAGTTTTGAAGTTTAGAAGACAGATGGAGGGTTGAAGGGTCCATATATTGGGTTGAGGGGTCCATATATTGGGTTGAGGGGTCCATATATTGGGTTGAGGGGTCCATATATTGAGTTTAGGGGTCCATATATTGGGTTTAAATTCATCCTTTTTATATCTTGCAAATATCTAAACTTTCACAAGCTGGCCAACTAAACGGTTGAACCAAATTGGCTGAATCTTTAAGAAAATCATATGAACCCTATTGTTAAAAAATCCATTGTGTTGATAGTTGATAGTTCATATTAGCGTTGATTGTTGATAGTTCATATTTGTGTTGATAGTTCATATTTGTGTTGATAGTTGATAGTTCATAATAGTGTTGATAGTTCATATATGTGTTAATAGTTGATAGTTCATATTTGTGTTGATAGTTGATAGTTCATATTTGTGTTGATAGTTGATAGTTCATATTAGTGTTGATAGTTGATAGTTCATATTTGTGTTGATAGTTCCACAAATAGATATCCAATAATTTAATGAAATCCAACAATAATAAAAATCAGCCTGAATGCTACATATTCTAAAAATTCTAATCCTTTAATTTATAAAATCCTTCAGAACAATAGAATAGAGGCGCTTTAAAAAGGCTTATCTAGTAGTTAATATTGAGGTTGTTTATACGGATTATAAATCTTATACTGACATAAACCGGAAGTAGCAGGATCCGGTATATGTCTAGATTCATCCCTAATTATGTTTACAAATACACACCCAGGGGAAATACAAGGTTTATATATACAATATATATAAATAAATATAATCTAGTTTTATGCTTTTATATTTATATATATATATACTATATATATAATATACCATTCAACTCCCTGTAAAAAGTTTACAGCAAAAAAAGAGAAAAGTGTATGATGTTTTACATTACACTAAATAGTTCATGTTTAATTAACAGAATGTAAAAATTGGTTCTAAAAATTTGACAGAAACAATTTTTTTGAATTTTTTTTTTCTTCCTAAATCAAAACTTTATATCTTATTCTAACTTATAACTGCAAATCTACATCAAATCTTCCAATAATAAAAATCATCTAAAACGTATTCACTGTTTACAATTAACAATAAGATATCTTTTTAATAGAAATATCTTTTGTAAGATTTCAAAAAAGTTTGCCACATATTGTTTTTTGCGGTAATAACTCTTCTATGCTCCGATCTGTTAATAGTAAAAAGTTGACCACTTCAACCATAGCTGCGCCATCTTTACTGGGGTCAAGACCTCACAAAAATTGGTCCTGATTGGTTCATTTATTGGATATAGACAGACAATATAAAACCATACTTTAAAAAATAAAATTGATATTTATTAACATATGACTTATCAGATATCAATAAAATTGTATGAAATGTAATTTATTTACCCATTTCAATGTATGATATTAATGATTCAATTTGCCCATCTACTATACTAAATGTTTATATTTGCCCATCTCTAGTTTACTGTACTGAATGTTTATATTTGCCCATCTCTAGTCTACTGTACTGAATGTTTATATTTGCCCATCTCTAGTATACTATACTAAATCTTTATATTTGCCCATCTCTAGTCTACTGTACTGAATGTTTAAATTTGCCCATCTCTAGTCTACTGTACTGAATGTTTATATTTGCCCATCTCTAGTCTACTGTACTGAATGTTTATATTTGCCCATCTCTAGTTTACTGTACTGAATGTTTATATTCTTTTATAAACCTTTATATTCCCTGCTCTTCATCTGTCTTCCAGTCACATATATTGCTTTCTTAACAATCAACCATTCAATCCTTTAGCCCTAATATCTACCTCTCTAGCTTTCTATCTATATATCTATTTATGTTACAGTGCTAATCAGAAAGACCCGGAATTAGTTTACAATTGATCAGACGACTTTACAATATAATTTCAAATATGATAAAACGATAATCACAAAATAGCCCTAGTTCTGCCATTTACAAAAAATTTTTGAGCATTTAAAATTTATCTATCTATCTATCTATATATCTATCTATTTATGTGTAATTATGTGTAATTATGTGTAATTAAGTGTAACTATGTGTAATTATGTGTAATTATGTGTAATTATGTGTAACTATGTGTAATTATGTGTAACTATATGTAATTATGTGTAATTATGTGTAATTATGTGTAATTATGTGTAATTATTTGTAATTATGTGTAATTATGTGTAATTATGTGTAATTATGTGTAATTATGTGTAATTATGTGTAATTATGTTTAATTATGTGTAATTATGTGTAATTATGTGTAATTATGTGTAATATTTATTGTTTATCTAAAACTAGCTGAGATACCCGGCATTGCATGCAAAACTTAAAAACACTTTGAAAAAAAAATTTTAATTTAAAAATTTTAATTTTGAAAAATTATTTGGATTTTTTAACAATAGGGTTCATATGATTTTCTTAAAGATTCAGCCAATTTGGTTCAACCGTTTAGTTGGCCAGCTTGTGAAAGTTTAGATATTTGCAAGATATAAAAAGGATGAATTTAAACCCAATATATGGACCCCTAAACTCAATATATGGACCCCTCAACCCAATATATGGACCCCTCAACCCAATATATGGACCCCTCAACCCAATATATGGACCCTTCAACCCTCCATCTGTCTTCTAAACTTCAAAACTAAAATTTGCTTTCCTGAAATTTATGAGCATGGGCCTGTGTGTCTAGGGAACAATAAGTTTATTTACTACTCCCCCCCCCCCCCCATATATACTATATCAGGGATAGAATAATAAATGGATTTTAGAATATGAATTTTCAACATGTTTTCCAAACAGAAATTGATGTTTTCAATATTCATAAACTTCAATACTCTTGATGTACATTGTAAACATGAAGTCAATTTGATAAAAAAGAGTTGTAAAGGAAAATGAAAATAATTTACGATCACTGTATCATTATTTTAACATTAAAGGAGACTCAGAGGACATTTTGGGTCGAAAAGTCATTAAGTATTTTCCCCTATATCTTTGCAACCCAATGTCGTAGACCTTAGATATTTCAAACTATGAATTTTGTTATATCAGATAATCAAAGTTTAAATGTCAAAGATATACGCTATCCGTTAAAAAGATTTAGGCATTGAATATTTGATTTTGTGGCAAAGACTCCATTCCATTCCTTTACTTACGAGTAAAGCTTAGATATTTCAAACTATAAATTATGTTGGATCAAATAATCTTACTTTTAATTTTCAAAGGTTTACACCATCAGGTTGCAAAGATATAGAGATTAGAAAAAATATTTGAGGCAAAGACTCTGTTCATTTACACCGACTTCTTTCTCTTCAGCTGCTCCTTTAAATTCTGGTTTTTGTACTCTTATTTTGAGAAATTTCAACTACAGAGTTATATATACATATGGTGAAAATGTAATTAAGAATTCATTTTCAGAAACATTCGACTATTAAATTAACCCCCTCTGCCATCATAAACTGAAAAGATTTTTTTTCTAGTGCACAATCTATATTCTAGTGTTCAGCAATCTATTAATTTCAATTTTGCAATTTTGCAATGTTTTAACCAGAAACTGCACAATCCAATTGAAAGAAAATCAGTAATATCAGAAATCAGTATTTGTAGTTAAACCACCTTCCATCCTTCTTTAGATCCTAACTATATCCTTCTACCTTCCATCCTTCTTTAGATCCTAACTATATCCATCTACCTTCCATCCTTCTTTAGATCCTAACTATATCCTTCTTTAGATCCTAACTATATCCTTCCACCTTCCATTCTTCTTTAGATCCTAGCTATATCCTTCTACCTTCCATCTTTCTTTAGATCCTAACTATATCCTTCTACCTTCCATCCTCCCATCCTAGCTTTCTTCTCATATTTTCTTAAAGCTTCAGTTTATATTTTCTATTTCTGAAAGGACAGGGAAAAGAATTTGTCCTATTATGTAGAAAATCTCAAGCTTCCATGCTTTTAAATATAAAAACTTCAAACCATGTTTCAGGTTTTCTTTTTTATCTAAGATCTATACACTTTGCCACTTTTTGATAATTCCTTCTTCCTTTTTTTTCTATGGCGTATGTCATCGGTTTCTGTATTTATATATTATTCTCTGGTATAGACTTCATGTGTTTCTTTCTATACCTGAGAGCATGGGACTGCTAAACTGTAAGAAGATAAGGAGAGATTTATTCCAGTATAAATCCTAGTTTGTGGTCAAGGATGGAAAAATGGAGGAGAGAGAATTAAGGGAGGGGGAATGGGAGGGGGTATTTTATTTTGATATAAGATTAAAGCTAGGAAGCATTAGGTATTGGGTTGTGTCACAATTAATGAGGTTTCAAGTTTCAACTGTCATTAATCTTAACAAATAATCTATACATTGTCCTATAAATCATTTTTGGAATAAGACATTTTCTTTGATATTTGTTTGTTTTTTAACCCTGTACTATCTCAACATTAAGGGACTGTAAAAGTGATTTCAAGTAATCCTCTATTGAAAAATGGCATATCTGTTTCACATCCTTTCAAGCTTTGTTTGATTAGATATTAATCTGTATATTCTATTTTTTTGGATTTATGCAAAAAATACTTGCGCTTTTCTTGCATTAGAAACAAGAAACAAATTATAAGAATTAAACTTTTTGCAAGCCAGTAAAGCGAAATTATCTTCCACACTATTGATTAGATTAGAGTTTCAATGGTACCAGTGTGAATCGGAATTTTCCCTCTTTACACTTAAGATTTCCTCGATTGTTCCTTTTACAGATTAAATTTATTTCTTGAACCTCATTGATCCTAGACAGAGAGAGAGAAGTTTTGAATTAGAGTTGGCAGAAGACAGGTTCAACATTTTCAAAGGATTTCTGCATAACGTCAGATCTAATTTCAAGGATATCAAACCTAGCTCCGGGTACACTGTTAGTCCCTAATCCTCCATAATTAGATATGGTCGGAGACTAGAACTTACTGGACAAATTCAAACAAAGTTTAAACCATGTTTCCGCTTTCACATTCATCACAACTTCACGCGGTTCCAAACTTGTAAATTAGTTTATTGATTTAGATAAAAATGACAAAGATTTTCCCTGTGGTTTATAAAGTATGATTAACAAATATCCTGCTTTGATTTGATCTATTCACAGTTTTTTGCTAAAACGTTCTTTTAAAATATAAATATCCCTTTATTTTGTTCTGAAATTCAAATGTAAAGAACCGATGCCCATTAATTACGCTAGGTAAACCAAAATATACAAGTTCTAACTAAATGATTCCTTCTAAACTGAACCATTTTTTAATGCACATTTGTGTACAAAAAAACGAATAATTAAGTTGGTGCACATGTGAAATCAAAGCCGATGGGGTCTTAAATTCTGCTTTTTAACTTTAGAGTTGTCTTGATGCTATACGTACTTGAATAAACATTCAGTTTAAAAGTTAAATGTGAATGCCAGTATTCGATATAAAAGGTAAGATCCACAGATCTTTAATGATCTGGAGCAGATGCGTATTCAGAGGGGGTGGGGGGTTATGGGATCTGATGAACCCTCCTGGAGCAGGGGGTTTCCAGGCTCAATGGGTGCTAAGCCCCCCCCCCTCTAGAAAAAAAATTGAAGCCCCCCCTGGATAAATTCCTGAATACGCCCCTGATCCGGAGTGGAAACTTTTGATTTGGAGCATTGCAATAATGAACGATCATTGATATTATTTTTATGGATATAATAGATATTCCAAAAAATAAAGGCTTACACTCACACACTAAAACAACTTACTCAAAGAAGTTCGTAGTAAGATTTCGATTCTACTGGAGACCACCGCGCGAAGGGATTTTTACTGGAGGGGTTTGAAAAGTCACTTTTTTCAATTTGAAACTTTACGCATGGTGGTTTACAATCCACTGGAGGGTTCAGATATCTATCCAGGGGGTTTATAATTCCACTGGAGGGATTCAGATAACTTTCCAGGAGTTTATAATTCCGCTGGAGGGATTCAGAAATCTTTCCTAGTGGTTTATAATTAATAATTACACTGGAGGAATTCAGATATCTATCTAGGGGGTTTGTAATTCCGCTGGAGGGATTCAGATATCCTTCCTAGGGGTTTATAATTACACTGGAGGAATTCAGATATTTATCTAGGGGGTTTATAATTCCACTGGAGGGATTCAGATATCTATCTGGGGGTGTACAATTCCACTGGAGGGATTCAGATATCTATCTGGGGGTGTACAATTCCACTGGAGGGATTCAGATTTCTATCTGGGGGATTTATAATTCTACTAGAGGGATTCAGATATCTATCCATGGGGTTTTGTAATTCCACTGGAGGGATTTAGATATTTTTCCAGGGGGTTCATAATTCCACTGGGGGGATTCAGAAATCCTTCCTAGTGGTTTATAATTCCACTGGAGGCATTCAGATATTCTTTCTAGGGGTTATAATTCCACTGGAGGAATTCAGCTATCTATTTAGGGGATTTATTATTCCACTGGAGGGATTCAGATATCTTTCCTATGGGTTAATAATTCCACTGGAGGGATTAATCCATTAGTGACGAGACCAACATTAACTATTAGTGAAGTTGTTTTAGAAGGATCTTGTCATAACAAAACTTGATTGTACTCATGAAAAAAACGTTATTCAATTAAATTTAAACTTTGGCAATTCATAATTATTTAATTATCTTCAAAACTTTACTTTTCATGTTTTAGGTATTTAGTTCTTTAAAAGAAGTTTCCAAAAATGTCTTTTCATTTTTTCTAGTAAAAAAATTGACAATTTTATAGATTCAAAACTAAATTACAGGGTGTTCTTTTGGTTTTTTTCCTAATTCAAAATCTTGTTTTTTGGGTTTTTTTGAAAATTTTAAAAAAACCCAATTTTCAAGTAACGTCAAATATAAAATATGTTTTGAAAACAGGGAATCCTAAGGACAGCGCAGGAAAAGACAAGACGACATTTAGTTTTAAGAATAAAGGCACTTAAAAAAACCTCACCCGGTCAAAATTAACCTTCTCGTCACTAATGGGTTAAGAAATCCTTCCTGTTGGTAACCCACTGGAAAGATATATGAATCCCCAGGAAGAATATCTGATTTCATCCAAGTTAGTTATAAACCCTAAGCTAAACAAATTAGATTTCTTTTAAAGTGTTATTTACCATGTAATTTGCATATTTTAAAAACACTTTTTATGATATATCTTTATTTCTTTTTATCCCTGTACTATGTAGGTCCAGTGAGAGGAGAAATTACCCTTGCTTTCAAATTGTAAAATGTAATCTCAGAGTTAAATATGTCTCATCAAATATTTCAGAGATTTTACAAATCTGACCACAGCAGGAAAATGGGAAATCTTCTTTTCGAATCTAAGGATTTCTATTTTAAAAAGATTAGATTAGATTTTATTGAAAGATTACTTTTCTCTGAACTGAACATAAAAATTGGATCTATGAACAATTTGTGATTAATTAACTTTTGCAAAACATTATTTCAGAATATGAATTAGTAGTACCAAAGATAATCCAGATTGTAAAGTTAGCTTAGTTTGGTGATGGGGGGAGGTCCATGTATGGGGGGGGTCCATGTATGGGGGGGTCCATGTATGTATTTGTGAATAAGTGTGAACTGTATCTTAAATATACATGTAATAATCTAGCCCGTCTAAAACTAAAGATTGAATTACCATAAAAATAGGAATAGAACAGTAAGGTAGATAGTTAGCGATATAGCTACTTCAGGGTTTATTATATACATACATGTATATAGTTTTCTCTGAGCGGAAAAAGAAGATGTATAGCAGATTAAACTGTCATCTTGAATACATAATCTACACTCAACTTACTTTATTCATATACAGTACACTAATATAAAATACTTTTCAAAAGTAATAATCGCTGATCCAAAGTTTTAGTTAAAAATGAAACCTAAGACTAACAGCTCATGATTTTTAAATAAAAATTCGAAAATCTTTAAATTTTTCCATACTTTCTGAACGAATGAAAATGAGACGTGAAAAATCGAAAAATTGAAAAATCCGGGAAATCGATTTTCGACTTACGCTCAAATAATTGGTTGTATCAAAAAAAGTATGAGGCCTAGAAAGAAAAATTTCACATCATGAAATAACTGAAATATAGAGCTTTCGAATGACACCTTGATCGTAAAAATTGAACGAAAATTGTTTCCTCAGTTACTAATACCCCTACTGAACAGTTTTTTTTGAGACACCCTGTATTTAAAATAGAAAATTGTCTTTTTTAATAATGATGATGATGACATTTTCCATGATTGAATCAAAATTGAAGTGCACGATATAATGTCAGTTTAAAATCTATTTTTATTTTTTTAGAAACTGTTTGTTTTTAGTCCATATATCTTTGCAACCTTATGGATTTACCTTTTTCCATTTCAATCTTATACGACTTAATCTAAAAGAATTCATAGTTTGAAATATCGGGTTTCTAAGATCAGGAAAATCAAATTTTGTTCAAATATTCTTTTCAAAAAAAGAACCAAAATGAAAGATAAATAAAGAAATAGAATACTAACAACGCAGAACAACTTAAATACAGATTTCATAATCTCAAGAACCCTTCTGACATGCCACGAGAAACCCATGAAATCCAAATTACGGAGAACCAAAGTCCTGAAATCCAAACTTCTGAATCCAATCTCCTGAAATAAAATCTTTTGACGTCTTAACCGAGGAAATCCAAACTTCTGAACTTCAAACTTCTGAAATCCAAACTTCTGAACTCCAAACTTCTGAAATCCAAACTTCTGAACTCCAAACTTCTGAAATCCAAACTTCTGAACTCCAAACTTCTGAAATCCGATCTGCAGAAATCCAAGCTTCTGAAATCTAAACTGTGGAAATCCAAACTTCTGAAATTTGAACTGTGGAAATCCAAACTTCTGAAATCCAAACTGTGGAAATCCAAACTGTGGAAATCCAAACTTCTGAACTCCAAACTGTGGAAATCCAAACTTCTGAAATCCAAACTGTGGAAATCCAAACTGTGGGAATCCAAACTGTGGAAATCCAAACTGCGGAACAAAATTCAAAATCTTGAAATCCAAACTCCGGAAATCTTTAATAATTAAGAATTCCTGACCATCCATTCTGCAGAATAATAAACAGAAAAAGACTTTTTGCCATTCTACTTCCCTTCCCTAAAAATATGAAATTGAATGATAATAGTATTCTGGAAAACTTTAGATCGTTTTTAAACAAATCCCAACCCTACTCTCTAGCACTAGAATTATATCATTTTCTTCTCAATATTTTTCGCTAAAAACTTTGGCATCATCAGGAGTTAGTCCTATAATATAACAGATATAAGCAAAAAATAAAAATAAAAAATACAAACACAGCAACTATAATAAATACAGAAGAGAACAAAAATAAAAATCTTTTTTATGTAAAATGGAATTTTTCAAAATGAATATTGTCAGAACACATAAAACTTAAAAGAAAAATTATTCTGGAAAATGTTCCATTATAGATAAATGGTTTTATTATTTTCCAAATCCTCCATTTATTTTCAATCAGCATAAGTTGACTGTAGAAAATTTAAATTGATTTAAGCATTGAAATCATATTTTTTACGAAAAATTTATCAATAATGAATTTTTTTAACCCTATTAGATAAAAAATATTTTTTTCCGATTTACTAGGGTACTCTTTCTATACATCTTTTTAGATGTAAGGATATTGCCAGAAGTCCGTCTTAAAAAGAATCAATTACTCGGAAATAACACGGCGGTGCCTGTTAGAGCCAGTTTACAGGATCAGATCAGAGAATCCAAGCTGATATTTTCCAGCTTCCAATAAAATTTTGAACAATATGTGGAAACACAACTAAGATCAATCACGTCAAACTAAACTAAATTGCACTTACGATTGGTTTATTACATAGTTTAAATTAAAGCGCCATTAGGAAGAAAAAAATGTTTTGGATTTATAATTGAATTTGTTCACATACTTGTGCGTTCAATTTAAGACAGAAGACGACATTTAAAATTACATAAAACGCGTAAAAAATTTTAATTTTAAAACAAAAAATAATGCAATTTTAATCAGAAAATAACGAAAATTACCGTTTTTAGCTTTTTAGTTAACATTCTTAAGCATTTACTTTTTCAAAAACGGCTATTCGTTTCGTTAACAATTTAAAAATAACAGTTTTGCCATTCGTTAATCTTCCGTTAATTTTTGAAAACCTCCGTTTCGTTAACGGAACCTTGCCCAGCCCTAAGTACGCTCCTATTCTAATTTGAATATAATAATTTTTCATTTTTAATAGATATAATTGGTTTCGGTTTGTCACATTCATTATCATCATTTATTTTAAATATTTCTTTACATTGTATAACGAGTATTATTATCATTATAAATGTATAATGTATATTTAAAAGTACAGATAAAAGAATACTGGCAAGCCTTGAGTTATGAATATAAAACTATTATTATGATCTAGTCTGTGCCAAGCTATATCTAATATTCTTCTATAATCTTTAATCTATAAGAGAAGATAAACCTTAGCTTATCCTGTATATGTGAATACTGGAAAAGATTTATTCAACTATTTTATGGTCTAACTTATTTCACATAAAAAGTTAGATTTTGATTAAAATAATTATCAAATATTTTATGTTTATTATAGTTGAAAATGTGGCCTATAAAAGGTTTGTATGTGACCGATCTTATAAAGAATATTATTGCTCCATATTTGTAAATAAAATATTATTTGAGTTGTTAAGTACCTTCTGGTGAAATTGAACAAATTGCCTGGAAAAAATGTCGAAATTTATCATATTTAAAAATCCACCAATTTGAAGAGAATAATCCTAAAAACATTTGTTTATTGGACTACAATAAACAAATTGGTGGCTTGAAAAGCAACAGTTAAAATATTGGACTACAATAAAACTTTTACTAGAAGGGGCGCGAAGCACTGTGAAAGCCTTGTAATATATATTCTGGTAAATCATGGTCTAGCTTTTACTTTTACCTATATTCTCTTAAATAATCTATTTTGTGTAGTTCAGTAGATTAGTTTCAAGTTTATCTACATTTTATTCTTTTCCTTAAGCTTTTATCTATTCTATTACAGAGTTCACAGCTGTAAAATGTATGGCGTAAATTGAAATTTCTCGTCCTGGTGGGGGGGGGGGGCTTCTTCTTCTAATGTACACTTTTAAGTAATTTCGATTTTTCTATGATAAATAATCTTTTTATCTTTAGAACAAAAACCTGCGTGGACACAACAGTTTCAGTAGCAGTAAATATTTCCATTTGCTGATAGCGCCGATTGAAGGATTCATAACTCTAATTGGATAATGAGATGGATGTTACCTCCATACTATTTCTATTGGTTCAGAATAGACAACTAATACATGACTGAACCTTGATAGGATCAGGCGCTAATGGACATCAAACCTCTATTTAAGGAACAAAAAGGAAGTTATATTGTCATTTTTTGTGATAAAAGTCGAGTTCACCCCATTTATTTCATTGTCTGTGCAGCATAAATAAAGATCACTTCAAAAGATAAACAATAATTAAAAATAATCAATTTTCAGAGAGAAATATAAGATGGAGGGTCAATTGAAACAGTCCCTTTAAATTAATTAATTGGTCCCTCTTCTTTTCATATCGAAAAAATTTCTTGATGTTTAAAATCTATCATTATATGTTGAATAATGCAAAAAACATTATTTAACCAGAATTATCTGAAATCTCAAATTAGATTTTTCTATTCGATTTATTTCTTTTCAATATCAATTTGTCAGTAATTAATTTAAGATTAATAATCTTCTGCCGACATTTTCTTTTTTAGTTTTATCTGGAGTAGGTTTACCACAGATGGTCATTTATCAAATTTTCAATTTTACTTGAAGCTGCCTGTTCCTCAACCCGACCATTTCTCACGGGAAAAAAATAGAAAAAATATCTGTTTTCAATTTGTTCTTCTAATTCTTTAATTGTATTTAGAATTAGTTTTTAGTTTACAGCACTTGTCTTATGTAGAGAAAACCAAAAAGCAGACTCTAAACAAGAATTTAATTATAATTTTAATCAAAACTTTCACAAAAAAATATGTTCCATTTTTTACAATACTTTTAGTTTATGATGAGAAAAGGTATAATAAATTATAGCAAAAGGATATTCAAAACCATGCAAAAATTATAGAAATTTTGATTTTATCAAAATTTCCAATTTCCTGAAAAAAATAGTTTTCCTGGAATATTGAATAAATTATATTTAGATATTATAAACTCAGAGGAAGTATAAATAAATTTATTCAACTATTTTGAAGGAATAGCAAAAGGGTAAACGTGTAAGGCATTAATCATAATTCATGAGTTGAATTTGTGAAATGTGTTAAAATTAAAAAAAAATTAGGAAATGAAAAGTGCGTTAATTATAATTTTTCTACTTACAGGATTTTTGAAATATGTCGTGTTCATGGTTGAATGTTCCAAACTAATATAATGGCAGAAAAAACTCCGTAACTAAGTTTTTGCCACAAACCCTGAATTTTTAATCCCTGTATATTTGCAACCCGATGTCGTAGACATTTGATATTCCAAAAAATTTAAATTCGTTAAATTCAAATATTGAAATATCAAAGGGTTACACCATCAGGTTACTAATATATAGGATTAGAAAATTTAGGATTGTGGTAAAAACTCAGTTTTTTTATTTCAGGATTAAAGTTGGTATTTATCCTTGGACTCTTGGGTTAGCGCCTGTTTCTGCTAGAAAACAAATATTTCTTTGAAGAAAATTAAATTCCTGAAAACAATGTAAAACCCTTCTTGTTTCCAAGTTAAGCAAGGTTAATTAATTTTCTCTTTATCCCTGTTTACTGTTTACTGTTTCTCTTTATCCCTGTTTACTGTTTACTGTTTCTCTTTATCCCTGTTTACTATATTCAAATTTCTAAAAGTATTGAAAACTTCTTATAATTTAATTCATTTGAACAAATCATTTTATTTCAAAATGAATTTTGTAGTTTAAGCAGAGAATTGAATATATGTACATAGATAAATGGTTATGTACACTGTACGTGGAAATTATGATTGTCGATCGTTAATTAATCAAAAGATGTAACAAATTTGCAGACTGAGCGTCTTATGAGCTTTTAAAAAATGTGGTCTGCCTTTCTTTCTTTCTTCAAAATTCAATGGAAAAATTAACCATTTGAAAATTGCGTTGTTATTAGCGTATTCTATAAAAGCTTAACACAGGAGGTTGTCTTCTGCTTAATTATCGCAAAATACTAGAAAATCCATAATTTTGCAAGATACATTGCAGATTTTTCACAAGGGTTTTCGTTGCCTGCTCATTCAAATACTAATATTTATTTCTAGATAACTTTGGATGTAATAAAAAGTCAAATTTTAAAAAAAGTATACATTTTTAAATGTATTAGCAGTTGTTTTTCTTTTTTCTTATCCCTCCCGCCCCCCTCCCCTCCCCGTTTTTTCCATATATTGTATATATTGTATATTTCTGAGTTTCTGTTGATGTGTGGTTTTAGAAGTTGTACTCTTTTATTTATTTCATAATATAGTTTGTTTGTAGTCTTGTTATGATGATTTAAGAGATGATATCTTTCAAAGGAGTTATGACCACGCAAGGGTTCACTTATACCGTATACGGACCAAGCATGTAGAATGTAGATTATCACTTCTAGGGAACATGAACATATATTGGGTTTTTTTTTCTGGGGACCTCGCATACATGGTTTAATTCTGGGACTACAATTATATATAGGGGGACCACGTGTTATACATAATTTTATTTTATATTGTATTGTTATTTCTACAGTCTACACGTGCGATATCGATATTGACTCTAGTTCTGAACCCTCTAGTAATAAGTTATAAGAAATATATATACTGGAAGTTATTGATGCGTTTTATTAGAGTCTGACTCACGTCCTCTATATCACAATTTTTTACCGATGTTAAAATGACTGGTTTACATGAATTTGTTGTAACTGGTATATATTTTATTGCGTTTTTTTACAAAAAAATCAACACAGGAATTTTTTTGTGAGCACTATTTAAGATATAAAAGAAGGTTTGCAACTCTAATTGAATAAAATGTACATTGCACTTCACCATCTTTTATACTCATGAGTCAAGTGCTAGTTGTCACTTTAAAAATCGATATCTACATTCCATCTTAGACATCTTAAGAAAATAAAAATTCCGTGTTCTGTTTTAGACCCTTTAATCTATATATAAATTTAGCTTGTCTTGGTGTTTGTTTGTTTGTATCCAATAAACGTCAAAACACCCAAACTTAATGGGCCCAAATTTTGTGGGGGACATCACGTGACCCCAGTTAAGGTTTATGGATGACAAAAATTTGCCTTCAACTAAATTCGATTTACATGAAATTTTGAAAATTTACGAAATATTTTTAGAAAATCCGCAAATTTTTTGGTTTTTGTTTTACTATTTATACAAGGAGAAAATGTTCACAATTTGAATAGAAGATATGTAACCCTAGTTAAATATATTGGAAGAAGATGAGATGTTTAAAATGGACAGAGTAGAATATTTTTATTTCTACAAAAACAAATGATTAAACTATACTAATAATAATATTACCTCGTTACTCTATACATTTATCTTCCCATAGAGTTTTCAATTCTTCTTCCTTTAATCCTTGAATTCATCATCGAAAACTACTTAATTGAAACTAAATTAAATCTGAAAACTCTTTTTTGATTGAGCTGCTAAACATTTGTTTGAAAAATAACATATTTGAATTTGGTGGTAAACTGTACAAACAATTGATAGGAACAGCAATTGGGAATACATCCCGCCCATCCTATGCACACATTTTTATAGCTAAGCTTGATGATCAAATTGTGAAACTTGCAAATGCATACACCAAAACTGATGAGTGCCCCCTGAAGACCTGGAAAAGATTTCTGGATGATTGTTTTGGAATCTGGACAGATTCTTTTGAGAAATTATATCAATTCCTGGATGATATCAATAAAATTCATCCGACAATCAAGTTTACTCTAGAACATAGTTCTCCATTTTATTGTGGTTTAAATGATGAACATGACTGTTGGTGCCACAGAACAAAAAGTATTTATTTCATTCCTTGACACAAAACTGTATATTGAAGATGGAAAAATCATAACAGATCTCTACAGAAAACCTACAGATAGATGTATGTACCTACTTCCATCATCTTGCCACCCAGCACATATTTCTAACAACATACCTTATTCACTTGCATACATAATTGTACGAATTTGCAGCAAACCAGAACTTAGGGATGCACAATTCTTAAAACTAAGGGATTTTCTTCTCAGCAGGGATTACAATTCTTCAATTGTTGACTCTGCTATAGTTTGAGCTAAAGCTATACCTAGAGAAGTTGCTTTAAAGAAAGTGGAGAAAAAGGAGAAACCAGATCGAGTTATAATCTCTATCTTATTTAATCCCCATCTGCCTTGTATCTCCTCCATCATACAGAAACATTGGAGAACCATGGTCTAGGATCCTTGGATGAAGGAGGTTTTTCAAAATCCACCTATGGATACCTATAGGGGACCTCCTAATCTCAGGGATAAACTCATCCGAGCCAGAATTCCAGATCCTCCTTGAATGAGGCCAAAAAGGCTAATACCTGGTATGAAACCTTGTGGTTTAAATTGCCCAACTTGTCCCTTCATAGAGCCTGGAACAGTTATACAATCCTTGAATACCAGCAAAGAGATTGAGATTAATGGAACTTTCAACTGTAAGACCAGAAATGTAGTTTACTGTATTGCATGTGAACAGTGTAAACTACAATATATTGGACAGACAACAAGATCTTTAGATGAAAGAGTGAGAGAACATATTGGTTACATTAGAAATCTCCATACAAACCAGCCTACAGGAGAACATTTTAACCTTCCTGGACATGAACTCTACCATCTAAAAGTGTTCTAGAGAAGGTTTGGGACCACGGAAGAAGTTTACTTATACGAGAATCTCAATACATTAGAGATTTTTTGACTGAACTCAGAGGAATGAACAGAAAAAAAAATAGTTTTTATTTAATTGTAAACTGTAATTCAGTATCTTTTATGTTTATGTCCAATTCTTTAAAAGGTTTAAATACTCCTCTTTAATTAAGCCGTCCCCCCCTCCCCCTCCCTCCGATTTTCGCAAAAGTTTGATAATTAGATCGACCCCCTCTACCACTCTATACACATACATCTAAACAGTTTGTTTTTAATCTTTATGACAGAAACAATCTCAAGGAATAATAATTGTCTTAAAACATTTTTTTTAAAGTGGATATTTGCAAATTATCTTTTTTCCATCTCATAAGCTGAGTTCGTTTCCCTTATGTCCATTTGACAGCCCAAATTTTTATTTTGAATAATCTTTTTTTGTTTGTTTATTTTCTTGTGATTTTTTACAAATTTTTAAATATTTTTTTTATCGATTTTGATGGTTATTATATCGTTAGAACTGATGCGGGTCAACCCAGACCAAAATATATTTTCAATAAATGTGGAACTAACATCTACTTTTTTTTACTCTACAGAGGTTTGGTCCACCACCATCGTCAAATTTTAAATTTGATTTTTTTGTTATATTTTAATAGATTCCTTATTTACTTTTTAAGCTTTATAATTTAACTTAGCTCCTTAAACTGCAAAGCCGGTCCCTTTTCCCGCTCTTATATTATATATTGAGAAGATTGTTGACCCCTTTTCATACCGGTTCATTTTATTGACATACTTTTCTTATCACTTCATAATTTTTCATAAAATCTAATTTTAACAATATTCAATTTTTAGTTACATTATTCTCCGACTAAGACATATCAATTCCCCTACTCGCGAGGTCTCTTCAAAGTCTACGGTGAGTTCCCCTTTGAATTAACTATTCAGGATCAACCATCCGTAAACATATACAGGGGTATTCAGAAAGATTAAGATCTCACTCAACCTTAAATAGATGAAATATCAAATGAGATCTTTACATTTGAAATACTTTAAAACAAAAATGTACCAGTAAAAAAATTCTAATACTACAGTGCGAACAATAAAACTGTGAATTAGGAAGACGACGTAATAGTAATACTTATTTGTATTTGATATTAGCACAAATCAAATAGTTTTACAGACGCAAATCATGTGACCAGTATACTGCACTGCCATTGGCTGAAGTTCTTTTGACATAATACGGCTATACGGACTATATTAAAATTAAAAAATTATAATAGGAGCAAACCTGAGATTCTCAGGCTCCTCATGTGGGATATAATTTTTTTTAAATTGTTTGCGTATTTGATGAAAATGAACTGTTGAAACCTACTACTTTTATACAAAATTGTATATATATGAATTTTCGTAAAATTTTGACAGAGATTTATATCAATTTCTCAAGACAATCAGATGGATGTATTGTATGTATCGTTCAACGCCTGAGATTCTCAGGTTTCATCCTATACCCCCTTTCATTTTTCCTTCACAGTTCCTTTAAGCTGTATTATTCATCAACATAATTTCATCTGCATTCAGCAAAACAAAAATAGAAAGTTTAGAAAATTATTTTTGTTTCTCCCTGTATCCACCTCACTTTGTTTTCCCCCTTGGTTAATGTAAACAAAAGATAATTTACCGATCATACTCAACTAATACTCAATATAGGATACAGCTGATAAACAAATATATATTGTTAAATCCTAAGTTTACTAAAAGTGCTTGATGATACAGGACAAGGTCTAAGCAGAGGCTGTAGTGTTTATATCAAAGAAAACAAGATAAATCATTTTAAAAATTGTATTTCAAAACATTTTCTTTTTTAGATAAAATATGTATTGAGAATCACTTCTGCAGGATGATGGATTCGATTGATAGCATTAATTCAACTTTTAAAATGCAACATCCCTTTTGTATACTGTATTAAAATATTCTAGTTTGTGTTTGTAAACAATGAGCATACTTCTAACCTTAAAGTTAACTGACTATAGTAAAGTTAGTTGTATCGGAACTATGTAGAATCTGGGAGCTTTTGACTCACCTGAGCGTATTTGGTATAAGGTAATATTTGATATTTATTTTGTATTTCATTCTTAAATGTATTCAGTATTTGATATGTCTGAGATATTGTATTTTTCAGTGTATAAATAACAGAAGATTAAAGACTAGAAACTCTTCAACCATTGGTACCAGCGCATCTGTGAGATTAGACTATGATTCCTACATTTGATTTTTTGATTTTCCGATTTATAGGGTTAACATAGCTTGAGAACCCAGCGTTGCCCAGGGTACTCATAGTACTTCCGCCGTTAACTCCCGCTTGGTCGTAAATTACGATTTTAGCTATTTTTTCCTATAAAAGTGGACCCACTCAACTTAGAATCTTAAAACCAAGCTAAGAACGTTCCTGATGGTTCTCAGCCAGACCAATGGGAACTTAGGCGTCCCTTGAATTCACTAAGTTGTGGAAGACGATGCCTGGCCGCCTTAAACTAGTTCCACAAGATTCAACAGAATGAGATAGAACGGATACGGGGCATTAGTACTGATATCATCTCTACAGTCTACACGTGCGATATCGATATTGACTCTAGTTCTGAACCCTCTAGTAATAAGTTATAAGAAATATATATACTGGAAGTTATTGATGCGTTTTATTAGAGTCTGACTCACGTCCTCTATATTGGTGACCCCTGACTTTGAACATACAGTTAAACGCTATCCAGTTTAGTGATTTTCTTGAACTTTGAACATTAAGTGATACATCCGAGCATCATGACCGACACGAAAGTAACTCCAACCGAGTTCGTCGCCAAAGTCTCCGTCAAGCTCNCCCCCCCCCCCCCGGGGTAAGATTTTTCACTAAAGAATGAAGGGATGAAGGTCTTCTTTTCCTTAATCCTTAAAGTTGTGAACCCATGCTGTCATTGGAATAAAGAATTGAACATAAAAATAGTAATAATGATAGTTAATAATGATACTGATAAATGTAGAATTTTGCCAAAAACCACGGTTTTTTTCTTTGTGCTTAAATCTGTTTTGAAAAAATTCTATTTTTTTTAAAATTAGAAATGCAACAATTAGATAATAATAATAACCCGCTGAAGGGCCTGGCGTTGCCCATGGAAAAAAAATTTGAAAAATATATTAAAAAAATTATTATTAGTCGAGATATTTAAGTCGGTGGGTTTGGCTTCTCCAGATCTGGGTCATCTGATTAAATACTGGAAAGAGGAGGATGACTCAGCATCCTCAGACAATGAAGGACATGAAGAGGATGAAGGACATGATGACGATGAAGGACATGAAGACGATGAAGGACATGAAGAGGATGAAGCCGAAAGAAAACTAAAGTTTGTTCATCTAAGGAGACTTTAGGTAGCAAAATTTTATCTCAAAATAAATTAAAATAATATAAAGATTTATAAGAAAATAATTTAAACATACAATTTATTTTTAGTCAAGATTGTAGTCGATTCCATATGGTTAGCTGCAGATCCTTACTGGAAAACTAGACCTAGAAGTTAAGGTTGTTCATTAAGGTATTCTGCTTGCGTCAAGGTCTAACTAAGGTCAGTTAGTTCTTACCCTTCACCGTGACAAGACGTGAGTGTGTGTGTGTGCGCTCGGTCATCTGGCACTAATTATCTATAAGTTCATGTATAGATAGTTCAGTCAACAAGTTATACAGGGTGTATAAAATGGCTGGTAGGAAAAATGCAAACCATGAAAAACCTCCAAGGGCTACTAACTCCAAGGAAAATAACAAGTCAGAAAATCACCCAGAAATAGAAATTGCTGCCCTAGATTCTATTCTCAAAAACCTGTCCGATCTAGGAATTGGTTCTGAGACTGATATACAACCTGAAAAATCTAGTTTTGGTACAATTCTAAACCATTTAGTTGAAATTGTGGTTATACTGAGCAAGGAGATATCAGAGCTCAAACAACAGAAGCAAGAAGAGAAGGAGATAAAAAACCAGCTTAGAAAATGTGAGGACGACCTAGATGAATCAAAACAGCGTCAATTAAAAGGAAACCTCATCCTCTCCTGTCAAAAACCAAAACCTGGCAGTCCATCCATCATCAAANTCAAAATGCAGATTTTCAATATTTTCTTCCTCTACTTTCATCTTACAACGAAAACTTTTAAATCCAAGAAATTGAATAATTAAATTTGTGGAATTTGATTGTCAAATTCTCATAGGTTTATTTAAAAATAAAAGGACTTTCAATTTTGACAAATGAAAAGATGTCTAGAACTGAATTAAAAATGAATTAAAAGAACTGTAAATCTTCCACCTAAAGGGTTTAGCTTAAATCGTAGTTTTAAATGGACTGTAAGCGTATTTTCAAGTGACCCTTCATAATCAAAGATGGCACTGCCCGATTTTCAAGGTCAGATTAAGGTTTCAAGGATACCGTTGTAAAACAAGCATAGTCATCTTTGCATGGAATTGGTGGAGGGTCCGGTCACTTGAAATTACGCTTACAGTCCCTATAAAACTACGATTTAAGCTAAACCCCTCAGGTGGAAGATTTTGTATGAATCTAGATAACAACAGTTTCTACCCCAATCTCCTCTTTGATTTGACAAGTGTATCTTTTTATTGAAATTTGCACAATGATACCCTGGTTCAATAATGAGGAAGATAAAATGATTTAATTCTAATAATTTCTCAATTGTTTCATAGAAACCCCAAATAAAACTAAACAGATTCAAACATGTCAAACTATCATATGAAGAGTTTTTAAAAATTTTGTATAAGATTTAAAAAAGAATTATCCCGCTGCGTACACTCCCTTTCCCGTATACTTCTTCACCACCTCCTTAACTTTTTCCTGATTTATCATCATTGTTATGTTTAAATGTACACTGTACAATTTACAACCATGTATTTATTTACAATTCTCTTATAATGGGCCAACCAATTAAAGCAACGTACTCTGGTTAGGCGGGTCCAAACTTCATTGTAAATTTGTAATTTTTTATTTGTATTATCTCGTGCTTTGTAGTTGAATAAAAATATATATATATATAACTGAGCCTGAAAATCACAGATTCAAAAGTTTGTTTCGCCCTTGATGCAAAATTTTACGCAATCGAAAAAAATGTCATTTATTCGAAAAATGCTTTATTTTTAATATTCTTGATTAATTTTTTTTAAATTCTACAAATATAAGAAAATTGAATGTTTTATAAAGAATTTAAAATTTTGGAACTAGAGGGATTTCTAATGATTGTAAAAATAAAAAGTAAATTTCCCCCCATGTGTCCAACCTAAGCGGATTAATGAAACTTTTCAACCCTAACTTTTTAATTATTTTCTTATTGTGTTAAGAAAAGTACTATTCTCTAAGCTTTTGATCAATTGCAAAATAAACTTTTTTTATTTATTTGCGCCAAAGTTTAAGCTACAGATATTGAAAAAAGAAAGAGAAAAAAGAAAGAGAAAGGGGACTCNCCCCCCCCTCCCTCTGCATCTGAACTGAATCAGTAAAACCTATTATTACAGGCCCCTCCTGGAACAAATTCCTGAATACGCTCCTGCCAGACATAGATATTATGTATTTGAGTTGGGTTTAATAAGTTTTTAAATTATTTATATCTAATAATTGAAGGTTAAAGGGTAATATAAACTATGAAAGAATTGGAAGAAGTTTTCATATCAAATTACATTAGCATCAAGAAATCTGGCGGAGTTAAATCTTTGATATTTCAATTTAAGCCATTTAATCTAGCAGAATTTTAAGTTTGAAATATAAGGCATCAACGTTTTAGGTCCTAAATATATATTACAGTGATACAAAGGCTCTAAAAGGGTCATTCAAAATTCAATGAAAAGTTTGCCTAATTAACTCTTTTAGCTCTGTCATGTACAATGTACATATTTAAGCATACAAAAAGTATTTGGTGAGGGAAAATTAAAGGTGATGGCGTTGGGACAATTTAGATTCGACCCGATCTTGAAAATTGATGCTTCTTTTTATAGCTGTCTGGATCTATTTCATAGCTGTCTGGATCTATTTTATACATGGATTAGAGTTTGAGGAGAGTATTTAGTTGTTTTGCCAGAAGTAATCTTGGTTCACAAAGCATTTCCCCCCATACCCCGCTGTTTAGAATTGGATTATTATGGAACGGAATGTTTGTTTATTTTTAGCAAGAAAGATTTATGAATCCCTCATTGCACTGTAAACATTGCAAAACTTAAAACCTTACTAATTAAAGAGAGTAGGGGTGGGGTGAGAAAAAGTGTTTTAACCAAATTACAAAATTGTAATTATTCCTTTAGCTTTACATCACAAAACACTCAACCCACACTAGTTGGAGTAGTTTAAAGCATTGAGAACACATGGCAAATAGAATCCAAGTAAATGGGTGTTTTTGTAAAAAGTAAAGAATAAGGAGTTATATAAACAGAAAAGGGGATACAAATTTTTCAAAAAACCAAAATGACACATTTTTTCAGAATCATATAATAAATTGAGAAATGAGTGTTATTTATGAAAATGACATTCACTAAGAGGATGTTTAAGATGTGATGTAAACTTCTGTTCATTTCAACTATCAGGCCGACCTGAAAAACTCAATAAGGGTTAAGATTAATGAATATGTAGACTAAAATACTAGATTTTTAACATTTCACACATTATTGTTTATCAAGATAGATAATTGGCCTGCTTAATAATTAAGAAGCTATGATTTCATTAAAAACAAAAAATGAAGATTTGAGTGTAACTATAAATAAATGCACTGCTGAAAATTTTTGAATCACTAATAGACAATTCTTATTTTCAATACAGGTAAAGGAAATGATGTAAATGATGTAAATGATGTAAATGATGTAAATGATGTAAATGATGTAAATGATGTAAATGATGTAAATGATGTAAATGATGTAAATGGTAAATGATGTAAATGATGTAAATGATGTAAATGATGTAAATGATGTAAATGATGTAAATGATGTAAATGATGTAAATGATGTAAATGATGTAAAGATTATAGAAAGCTCAATCATGAAAATCTTCAGTTTTCTCAAAACTAAAATTTAAAAAAAAAATGTCTGCAGGCTTATAATGAGTTTACGTATCAACTTCTTCTAAACCTGGCCATATTTTGTCTATAATATATTTGTTTCCATGTTACTCTTTGCTGTACGATAGTTCATTAGAATCATTAATATAATAAAAGAAGGAAAAGGATAAGCATCTCAAAATACATACAAAAATAATATAAACCATATCATTTTACAAGACAATATAGAAATAAAAATTCCCAAATAGGTTATTTCAGATAGCACTCAATTTTTCTTTAACTTGAAGAAAAATAATCCTTTATACAAAATATTGGTAACAAACATTGGATTTTATTTCTTTTTTCGTTTCCTTCTTTTCATTTTTCATTTTCTTTTTTTGTCTTAGAAAATGTGCTCCTCCTTTTCATCCCTTCCGAGGTAAAATGGGGGTTCGTTCCCCTGTGCCCCCCCCCTAGCTACGAGCCTGTATAATAAGGCATACCGGAACGGTGCACCAAATAAATCAATTCTCTCTTGTGAGATTCTAGTGGCGTAATAATCAAAATAAATAAAATCAAAATAAATAAACAAAAATAATCAAAATAAAGAAACAAAAATATTAATCAAAGAAAATGAAAAAAATAAACAAAATAAAATAGCTGAGTGTTAGTAATTATTTGTTGTAAACTCTTTTAGATTTTCTGGACTTCTATAAGCTGTAAGTAAAAAAGTACGTATGAATTATTAATAAAGTTGACAGAATAAGAATAACAACTTATAAATATGCGAAAATAAAATACATGTTTATGCAGTGAAAATATCAATAAATACCTTGTCACTTTTTATTTTAGAATGCGCTAAAAATATGTTATTATTAACGAAAAGCAGGTTTATATCTGTAAACCTCATCAAATTGTTACATTTAAAATTTATCCTTAAGGAACTGAATACTTGCAATTATCCCTGTAGCAAAAAGTTTTGTCACAAAATCTCTTTTTTTTCTAATCCCTATATTATTGCAACCCGATATGATTTCTTATTTTAAACATTGAATTCTGTTGAATCAATTTAAAATATTAAAGGTTTACACCATCAGATTGCAAAGATAAAGGGATAAGAAAAAAATAGTTTGCTTAAAAAAACTCGTTTTTTTCTATGATTTGCACACTATCTGGAAATTTAAACATATTTGTTCTAGTCGATTAGTTATTCATTGAGAGAAGTTATTAATAAAAATATGCAAAAGGAATTAAGCTTTCGCCACAAATTCCTATTTTCTATTCCCCATATAATGGTGTAGATCTTTGATAATTCAAACTTTGATTATTTGATCCTACAGAATACATATGTTCAAATATAAAAGGTCCATGACATCGGGTTGCAACAATATAGGGATTAGAAAACCAGAGGTTGTGGTAAAAATCCTTTAAATCTGACGTGGACCTTACTTTAATTGTCGTTTCCCCTTGTTGAAGTGAAGAATCCTGCATCTCATTAGAGCAAAGTGGAACTCAGAGATTATATGGAATTCTTACTGGGCACTTTAAGGGCTTTTCAGCTTTATTCTCTCCGGGCAAATTGAGGAGAGAGTACAGTTGCGAACTAAGAAGATTAGTTAAATTGCAAAAGTTGTTGCAATTTCTTCCCTCAGTCCCATATTGGAGGCGAGATTTAAAAAGAAGAAGCTATTCCAAACAAACCTATATATTTGTGGGATACATTTATCAACACACGCATCAACACATAGACATACAGCTGTCTAACAAATATACGTGGAATAAGGGTCTACAAACTCATTTGTAATCGGGCTTTCAAGATTTGACAATTTATTTTATCTAAGTACCATTTCCGAGCGTAATTTTAGACTATTTTAGATCTAATATTGACACTTCTATTGGCTCCGTTTGCACCCTGTAGATATTATGATGAGATGGGACCCTTCTTGTTGTATGTTGACATTATTTTATCCTGACTTTGAGAACTTTCTTAATTTAAAATATATAAAGGTTGTTACGCGAGCCATGCTCCGTAAGTAAAGTTTATGTGATGCCCCTGTGAAGTTCTGAGTTCACCCTGTATATCTGTACAGAAAAGAGGTCGGAAAACTAGTTTGAGAAACTGTATACGGACTTCCTACGCATGCGCAAGATTCCTACGTTGGAGC
>NW_019396786.1:0-111071 GCF_000591075.1 Eurytemora carolleeae | reverse complement strand
AATTTATGGGGAGCCGTGTTTAAGTTTGGTGAAGTTATTTGAGCTCATAATATATTCTTAGCCATGTGGGGCACAGGAAGGAGAAGGTCTACTTCAGAAGGGGATGGGGATAGATTGAGTAGTACTTTGAATTTGCCTGAAGCCACAAGATTTAACCGATTTGATGATATTGATTCCAATAGATATGCGTCTACTCCTCACGTTAATATTACGGGTTTTATTGATGACAACCTGGAGAGTGGCAGGGGAACGCAGTTTGAATCCAGGGTTCGTACTAGATCGCGGCCTATTTCAAACACTATTGATGCAAAATTGAGAGATGATTTTACCCAGCTTAAAGACGAGATAATTAAGTAGGGGAAATTGGCATGTTCTATTCCGCAGACGATGGATGTTATTGAGATTAAGCATAAGGCATTCTTTGGGAATATTGAGCTGAAAATCTCAGAAGTTTTGGTTACTAAGGGAAATTTAGTGTTGGTGGGGGAATTGGGTAACCTCAAGGATAGATTGAATTGGATCCGGAAGAGAGCCAAGCAAGTATCCAGGGAGTCCTCTGGTCTACCCCAGCAACAGGATGAACATATACCAGTCCGAGAACTTGGTGAAGAGTATCATGATATGATGATCAAAAGTTGTGATTTAGGTTATGTGTTTCATAATGAGGAACCTATAGAGAGATCATCACCATACAGCGTTGTATCTGCACCCATTTACAGGGGGGGAGAAACTCAGAGTCGGAGTGAAGTGGATGCAAGAGATGATTATGGTGTACCTAGAAGAAGTAATGCTGTAGGAGTGGGAAGTACAGGTTCTGTTCAACCAGGAACTATTCCTCTCTGCCAAGGAATGGAAAATGATTTGCAACCTGATGGTGTACGTTTTAGAAATACAGGAGTGGGAGGGATAGAGTCTGTTCCATCAGAATCAATCCAACCCAGCCTAAATACTCCTAGAGTTTTGCAACCTGAAGGAGCAAGGACTAGGAGGGTTCTAGAGTGGGATCAGAATGGATCTATTGATGAAGTAATTTCGAGATTTTCTGCAAGGGGTTTAAGTACTGATGGTCAAGCTGAGTCTGGAACAGGATTGAGGAGACAGAACCAGAATTCTCTCGAAGAAAAGATTAATAATTTAATCAAAGGGATGAGCAAGTTTTCTACAACCATGCAAGGAACGGAAGCTATGTATCAAGAATTACAGGAGAGGGTTAGAGTGTTGGAGGCTAGTAACTCTAAAGTGTGGGATCGACTGGATGCGGGTGATCAGAGATTGAAAAGATTGAGTTCAATTCTAGAGCATCAGGGAAATGCATGTAAACTGCACTTGGAGATAGAGTCCTGGAAATCCTTCCAACAACTTATTAAGCAGCAAACAGATCCAGGGAATGTAGATGGATTTGCGGAAGAGTGTAATTCTCTAGACCGGGAATCTACCGCAGCCCTGGATGAAGGAGGGGCAAATCAAGGTAGTTATGACGGGAATGTGGTTGTAAACGCGGTGGAGTGTAATTCTCCTAACCGTGATCTCAACACAGTCCTGGGTAGACACACTGATGAGGGTGATTATGGAGTAATTAGAGGAGCGGATTCAGCTGTGAAAACCGAGGACGTAATGAACAATGAAGATTCTAAAAAGCAAGGTGTTTATACAGGGAGTGTGGTTGTAAATGCGGTGGAATGTAATTCTCTGAACTGTGGTCTCAGCACAGCCCTGGATAGAAACACTAGCGAGGACGGCTATGGAGTGTTTAAAGCGAAAGTTCCTATTGCAAAGTTCAGGAATGATGAAGGCCTTGATTGGACTAAGAGTACTGAAACAGATACATTTTCCGTTACTTTAGCTAAAACAGGCAGGGGTGTAGCAGAGCTACTAATGGACCCTGTATCACAAAGTTGGAGAGCTAAGCCTAACCAGAAAGAGTTTTTGATCAAGATTGACGAGGTTGAAAATTTTAAGAAGAATGACGATGGTAAGAGGAATGAGGATTTTAGGAACGATGATGGCTTGGATAAAGCTGATAGTTTTAAGAAAGTTAATTATTTTAGACGGACTGAGGATTTAAAAGNTCTCACGGGGAGTATGAAGAGAGAACCAGATGGAAGGATGAGATCCCTGCTCTGGGTACTCCGAAGAAGAGGTCTGGAGTGATGAGGGAAAAGAATCCGAGATCTGGTAAGCTGAAGAGGATGAGGATGAGGAGTCTGAAGGAGAATGCAGCTGGTTCTACTGATGAGGAGCCGGTAGGTGTCGCTCCGTCCCAGCCTTCTCCTGGTTCATCTGGAGCTAGGAATGGGTTCGGAGAGAGTGTCTCCGGGCCTCAGCAGGAGGATGGCTTTGAGGAGGTGGTGATGGTAGATGAGGAGGATGAGGTGTTTCTGGAGGATGAGGGAGAGAAGGAGGAGAAGGTTCCGTCACCCCGGAGGCAGAGTGCAGCCTTGAGGTTCTCAAGGAGAGTGGGGGAGCGACCTCTTACCTATGATGAATTGATCGAAGGAGTTCCTAGAGTTGCGTTTCCTGATGACTTGGATCTGGAATTAGAGGTCCCTTGGGAGGATTGATTGTTCTAGTCTGAGGGAGTTGATGGATTCAAACTATAATGATCTCAGTGAATTACAGTGAAGTTTTTTTTAGGTTATTTAAGAGATCAGGATTTCCAGTCGCGGGGTGCAGATAGAACTTTTTTCTTTTCTCGTTTGGTGGGCGAGTGTTACGCCAGCCATGCTCTGTAAGTAAAGTTTATGTGATGCCCCTGTGAAGTTCTGAGTTCACCCTGTATACCTGTACAGAAAAGAGGTCGGAAAACTAGTTTGAGATACTGTATACGGACTTCCTACGCATGCGCAAGATTCCTACGTTGGAGCAGACAGATTCTATTTGTATTACTTAGTTATAAACCGTTTAAGTGTATTGATAATGTAAACTGTGCTTATAATTCTGGGATCACTGCGGTAAGATTCCTTTTTATATATATAAATACCTTATGATTTGTGTTTTCATGGATTTGATGATTTATAATGTAGTGTTGTTAGTTCCGTTCTACAGTTTTTTAATGCTTGAATTGGTTCAGTTGTATCATATGTTTTTGAATTCAAAAGCTTTTTCTGTAGTCTATCTAGTTTTATTTTTGCTAGATTGAAGTCTTCACGAATAAAGAATCGGAACTTATCCTGCTTGTCTTTTATTATGGAGAGTGGTCAGAAGATGAAGTCTTACAATCCAATCCTGAGAAATACCGCACGGTACTTATAAAGCCTTCATAAGGTCTTTAGGAAAAACGCGCAGTCGCTTAACAAAGGTGAACGCCCACCAGGTTGAAAATATTTAAGGATTAGGAAAAAATAGTTTGAGAAATTAGTTCCTTTGTTTTTACTTTATTAACTGTAGACTGCACGATATAGTAGCAAAATTAGGCTGATAATCTAGTGTTTGAAAAGTAATGGAGAGAAAGACAGTTGGTGGCTCCTGATGTGCAGTAAGCTGGTCCGCTTTTAAGAGATTTTGGACTTTTATAAGGTTCCAAAAAAATCTGAGAAACTGTACAAAGGAATTGAGTCTTTGCCACAAACTCTAAGTTTCTAATTCCTATATCTTTGGAACAGCTAATGGTGTAAACCTTTGGATACCTAGATTATTTGGTCTAACAGAATTCATAATTTCAAATGTCTAAGGTCTTCGACACTGGATGTGGGAATTAGAAAATCAGAGTTTGTGGCAAAGAATCAATTCCTTTCAAAATTGATTATTCTGTATTGAAGGTTTTAAATATTTTTTCTTAAAGCATGTTTCAGTTATATTTTGTAAATAAATAATTACTGACTATTAATAATTACTGCCGTTAGCTTTTCGATTTCTTACACTTTCCCAATTTTTGATGTGCAAAAATCAAACCAAAAACAAACGTGTTAAAAATATCGTTTTTTTCCTTAGAATAAAGATATTGCAATCTATATATAAATTTGGCTTGTCTGTCTGTCTGTCTGTTTGTTTGTATCCAATAAACGTCAAAACGGCTGAACCGATCGGGCCCAAATTTTTTGTGGGACATCTAGGGACTCCAGGGAAGGTTTATGAATCATCAAAATTTCAAATATTTGTCTCCATCAAAATTCGATCGTCATTAAATTTTTTAAAATTTTGAAAATCCACGAAATTTTTTGTGAAAATCCGCGAATTATTTTTGTTTTGTTTTACGATGTACACAAAGAGAACATGTTCACAATTAATTTAAGAGATGGGCGCGAAGCGCCCTCTAAGGCTAGTTTCTTTAAACAATACAATTTTGAAAAGTTGAAGAAAAAAACCGATTACTAACCCTACTTACATGCAAATCCGTTCTACAGTATGAACAACATAACTGATATAAAATAAAACCTATTCTTTAACATTCTGTGGTATTTAGTGCTCTCAGCTTGCAAACTAAAGTATTTACATTACAAATGTTGTATATCTCTTAATAAAAAAACATTAGCTAAAACATAAGGCTATGTATCTCCCCCTCCCAAACCACCCCGGCGCCAAACGGTCTATTGCATTGAATAGGGATTTGAGGAGAAGTGTTAAAGTTTTATGTCTCAATTCAAGTGAAATATTAGAACTATTTAGGGTAAAAAGACTAAAGACTCTTGTGCAGGCGGACATACATGATTGTCTATTGGGATTTAAAAGTACTTGAGAGATAGGAGAAGGAGAGATGAAGGAGGGGGTCTTTTGATTAGAAATTTAGAAATAGATGCTAATCTGTGTTAAGCTATATATCCAAGGATAGAATATGTTGAAATGTAATACTACCAAGGAACCTAGAGTAAGGATAGAATATGTTGAAATGTAATACTACCAAGGAACCTAAAGTAAGGATAGAATATGTTGAAATGTAATACTACCAAGGAACCTAGAGTAAGGATATAATATGTTGAAATGTAATGATACCAAGGAACCTAGAGTAAGGATAGATAGAATATGTTGAACTTTGATACCAAGGAACCTAGAGTAAGGATAAATTATTTGTAATAATGATAACAGGAGTAAGGATTGATTATTACGATATTAGGATAAAATAAATGATCTAAGTTATATACAGGATGTTTCTTATAGTTGAACTGTGTGATGCTTCTGAACCCGGAGTAAAACTACCGATCAGCTAATGAACTGAAGAAACATTATCCTACTCCGGATTAATATATAACACAAGAATAAGTTATATATGTACTCTGAACCAAACCAGGACTATAACCTGAAGTTTTCAGGTTCGTATCCTAGTTTCTGTCAATACTCCGATACCTGCAACTAATGCAAACCTAAAACTAAACATTTAACTTCACAATTTTCTCTTTTAAAGAGTCTGGGATCGAGATGAGTTTATGCTAAACAAGTATTTTTAATTTAAAAAAAAATTGACTTGTCGAATTTAAATTTTCTAAGAATCACTCACTTAGAATATAATATAAAACCGAAAGTTCAATTCAATTATGTAAATAAGCTCCAGGAAATTAATTACTCCCCTCTTAGAAATTTTTTTATATACATATCTTTATATATATATAATGTTAAACCTCTGTTTGGGTGTCTGTCTGTTTGTTAGTTTGTTTGTCAGATCATAACTCAGAAACCCCTGGACCGGTTTGCCTCGAATTTTGATTGGATTTTAGTCTTGGATATCATTCTAGTCTTGGATAACATTCTAGTCTTAGATAATTTTAGTCTTGGATATAATTTTAGTCTTGGATATCATTCTAGTGTTGAATATCATTCTAGCCTTGGATATGATTCTTGTCTTGAATATGATTCTAGTCTTGGATATCATTCTAGTCTTAGATAAAGTCTAATTTTGGATATAATTCTAGACTAACTAAAATCAACTATGATCTAAAACCAAGCTACATGTCGGCCAAGCTTTTAAAATCAGCGGTTAACCTCTAAGCCGGGACTGACACCTCAACGAACGTTTGTCCAGGCCCACCAAGCCCTGAAAAAACTATATACAAGAAAAACAATTTACTGTTAAGTTTGAGTGTAATAATGATCTTTATGTCTAATCTAATCTATATATTTTAATCTAGCTTGTCTGTCTGTCTGTTTGTTTCTTAGTATCCAATAAACGTCAAAACGGCTGAACCGATCAGGCTCAAATTTGTGTAGGACCTCACGTGGCCCCAGGGAAGGTTTAAGAATGATCAAAATTTCAAATATTTGTCTTCACCAAAATTCAATTTTCATTAAATTTATGAAAATTTTAAAAATCCACGAAATTTTTTGTTAAAATCCGATAATTTTGTTTGTTTTATTTAATGACGTACACAAAGAGAACATGTTCACAATTAAAATATAAGATGGGCGCGAAGCGCCAGAAAAGCCCAGTAAAATATATTATACGAGGCTATCAAAGAACTTTGCGCCCATCTTCTATTAAAACTTTTATCATTCTTCAATTTTTCATCAGTTTCTTTTCGATAAAACAATAAAAAATTGGAGGTTTTACAATTTTTTTCGTGGATTTTCAAAATTTTACGGAAACAACAAAAAACAGACAGAGACAAGCAAAGTATATGCATAAATTATAGTCTTTTATCAGGGTTACTAAACCTATTATACACAGAACCAGAACACGAAAATATACCTCTTTTATATCATTCCCCGCATAAATCTAAAGTTTTAGGAATCAGGTACAAACAGCCGATTGTGAGCTCTCCGGGTTTCTTATTATGTATGTTTTTTAAAACTACATTTGAATTTTTGAGCTGGGCCAACCTTTGCAGTCCTACTTTGGACAGCACAGCCAAGTTTCATTTACTAAAGGACCTAAAGCGGCAGATGAGAGTGCATTTTCTTTTCTATTTCTTATGCCCGATCAATTCTGCCAGATCAAAGAGGTTGAGGCGTGCTATAGGATGAAATTGTTCCAAGCCCACTGTGTATCTGGTTTAATGTGCAACTTTTTTCTATAGTAACTGTTTTTCTTTACCATATTCAGGCCGACGTCTCCTTTACCTAAAATAGTGACCCTCCCTCCCTTTATTTCAGTTTCGTGATACAAATCTATAACATTTGATACATTTTTGGAAACCCCTTGTTTTGTATTATCAACAAAACGAAACCTTTCAAATCATGTTTGCTATAATGATCTAATATTGAACATTCTCAAAATAGATCTCACTTAAAACAAAAAGAAAAGTTTATCTATATTTTAAATTCTAAGAGTAATCATGCGATGTATTCTTATTCTAGAATTTCTATAGATAAGATGGAGCACCCCTCTCTACAGATCAATCAATCACACAAGTGATATTAAACAGTACTTCACAGAAACCGGTTTCATGTTTACATAGCATATACTATATAGTATATATAAATCTAGAGTATATATAAATCTACATAAAGTATACAGTAAATATATCTATCAATCTATATTTAATCTGTTCATTTAATTACTTCATTATTTTATGTTAAAACAGAAAAATCGATGAAATTAAAAGCAGAAAAAAGACCGCAATCAAGAAATAAGTTATTTAAAAAGTTTTTTGATAAATGTCCTAAATTCTTTTTCAACCAGAGCTGAATACTTTATAATGAGATATCCTTAATCCCGATTACTTAATCACAGTATCCAATGGACACACTTTTGATTTTCTTCCTAAACCGTTCTTTCTTGGATACAGTAGAGAAAAATCAAAAACTGGTTTTTTAAAATTAGATAGTCCCTCCCGTTTCTGTATATTAATCTTAATTGGCGCGCAAAATTTCAAATTTATCAGCTTCATGTACGCGACTCTGATTGGTTGCATTGTAAACACTTTTCAGGATACCAATGCAAGATTAGGTTAGTCTTGATATTAAGAAAAAGAGAGAATCACGCATTTATCTCGATATCCACCATTCTAAAGTTTTCAGCTATGGGCATTGTTTACGGATATTGTACTGAAACTGCCATAGCCAAAAAAATCATTAGATCAAAAAGAATTTAATAAGGAAGAACGAAGGCACACAAAATTGTGCTGTACACTGCAGAAACATGCTCTTACAGATGTGCAGCAATGGTTTTTCCGAAAAACATTTTTTGAATAAAAAAAGGCTACAGTTAATTTTTGTATTTTATTCATCAGGATATGACGTATCAAAATTCAAAACTTATCAAATTGGCTCTTTTTTGTATTGGTGTTCATAGGAACACATGTAAATCAAGAAAGTTATAATATTCTTCATTCTATTTATCTACGTACTCTTCAGTGTTTACTAACTGAAAATCAACAATTTTTAACCTTAAATCCAAGAGAATGAAAAGCAGAGCTTTCTTGGTAAAACTTGTGTTTTACTAATCATAAAAGTTGATTAACCTTTAAAAAAATAGTTTTCAACAGAAACTGAACCAAAATATTTATCTACAGGGTTAACCAAAAAGAATAAGACTGTAAAGACGACCGAAAGCTTAAAAAATATGACGATTTGAAACTTGATTTTGGCATTCAATTGAGTATTTTTATACTTTACTTAAAGATTAAACACAGAAATAAGCAAATTTTGGTCTAGAAGGAACCCTGAGTGCAAGAAAACAGACTAAACAAATTCCGTACAGTCTTCTCTGAAGTCCCATACTTTGTGGGTAACCCTGTATGTAACACAGTTAAAAGAAATTCTAAAATTTTCTTTCTGTCATGGGGAAAAATTCATGCAGTGGTAGGCGAATATTTCAATACAATGAAGACGACTTTTTATTTTATTTTCTATAGTTAACAAGCTTTTCGAATTACTATAGTTAACAAGTAATCAAAGAAATGTTTTAACAGCTTCTCTGGAATTTAATGTTTATTTGTATCCATGCTGTCTAGCAGCTTGGTATAAATTAAAATTGAAATCGAAAGTTGTCTTTATTGTATTTATTTCAAATAAATTTTTTAACATTTACTCTATTTACAAAAAAATGAATTTTTCTTGAAACACCGTTGTTTCTCCTAAACTTGAATTTATATTAGATTAGATTATATTATTTTAAAGAAATATACTAGAGCTTCTGAAGAAGGAAAAAGAATTAAAGTTTTAGAAAATAAGAAATATTACCGAGACTGTTTATTAATATGAGGATAAACAGAGGATGAAGAACAGAGTAGATTGAAATTGAATTTTAAGTACGAAACCGAAAGATGAGAAAAGAAGAAGATTGAAGAATAAGAATAAAACTAAAAAACTGTTTGAAAAGAAGAAGAAAGATGAGGAGAACGATAAGACAATGGTTGAAGGAGTCTAGCAGAAGGGATCGTCTGGTTAACCGGTTAGATAAGAGCTAGTTCGAGGCTCCAGGTTTAGCTCCGAACATAAAGATAGCTAGAAAGATAGATAAGGATGAAGAGAGGCCAAACCATCGGGGAGTCCTCACCAGTTCATGGAAACAAGTGTCGGAGAAACCTCACGGACGCAAGAAAACTAAGACCCGTCTTGTCTCCGGGTAGATCACTAAACCTCGAACAGTACTCATCGTCCATTCCGGAGAATAAAAAACCGTGGACCTAGTGAAAAAATTTGTAGATTAAAGTGAACATTCTGCTCGAATCTCTTCCTTCTCCTCAGACACAGGAATTTCTGGATGTTTCAATCAAAAATTAAATATTCCCATTTCTGAGAGGTTTATCCAGGTTTATCCGCGAAGCCATATTCAGGTTAAAATACTAAAACGGTTTAGTAGGTTAAACATTTCTATTTATTTATTTATCTACATAGAATTTAAATCAAATAGATAAATTGTCCGAACTAGTGTGAAATTTGAATTTTTGCAACATTTTGCTTAGTTTTTGTTTTGTAAAAGGTTTAGAGAGCTGACAAGATGATCCACTTATATAAACTTGGTGAAAGGGAGGGGAGCATGCTCTTCGTAGAGGCGGTNGTTAAAAATTATCATTAAAATATAACTGTCCGGAAAAAGTTGGTAATTCAGAGTAAGATTAAACAAAAGTTAACATTGTACAATTAGATTTTACAATTTACAGTGATCAGTTTACAGTTTAAAGATTACAGTGCACAGTTTACAGTGTACAGCTTTCTTTGTTCAGTTTACATTGTACAGTTTGCAATGTTCAGATTATAGTGCACAGCTTAGAGTGTACAGATTACAGTGTACACTGTACAATTTACATTGTATAGTTTACATTGTTCATTTTACAGTGTAAAATTTACAGTGTACAATTTACAGTGTACAGTTTACAGAGTAAGGCTTATATTGTACAGTTTACAGCTTGTACAGTTAAACCCCCATAAATGTAAAAGAAAAGTTAAGATAAATCTTTCTGGCTTATTAGAAAAAGAATGAATAATTCAGAGACCTTTAGAAAAATAAATAATTAATAAACTAATTATGGTTAACTTAATAAATAAAGAATAATTTTTGCAAAACTTTCTAATTAGTTAAGATGCAAACTGTAAAAAGCTATTTGTGTTGTAATTAATAAAAAAATTAGGAATATTATTTTTTTATCAAAGCTGGGATTAACTTGTGTGTTGCGTGGCAAACTTATAATTAAACATTAAATTTTCACATAATTTTACAAACAAATGAATCCGCGAATTATTAATGGAGTTTTGAGCGTCATTGTGGGAATGGATTTAACATAGATTGATAGAATTAAAATAGAACACTAGAAGTCGTCTTTTCAAGATTGAGAGGTTATTTGTTCACAATAAACCTAATGCAGAAGCCCAAAGAAGTAACGCGCATGCCGCGTAAAACGTTTGTAATTCAACGTGGCATGCGCGTAACTCCTTTGGGCTTCTGCCTCAGGGATATTGTGATAAAAATCCCTGAAATCTTAAAGAGACGATATCTAGTGTTCTATCTGTATTGTTATATATCTATGGGATTTCACTAGAGACATCGGGAAAAGCGGGATTTGTTTTTAAGGTCGCTGATTCTAAAAAGTGATGACCTTTTCACACAATCTCCCCCCCCCCCTCCTCACTAAATTAATGGTACTAAAGATAGCAGAATATGTTTTTGAACATCTAGGATTCTCTAGGATGGATTAAGCAAACCTGGTTTCCTGTAAATGTATTTACGAGTGTCAATCCTCCTTGTCCTTGTTCCTCTACTGGGTAAGTTTAACTTGTTTATAACATTTGTTCTCACGTAGAGTTAGAGCTTCGGGTTGTGTACTATTGTTCTCACGTAGAGTTAGAGCTGCGGGTTGTGTACTATTGTTCTCACGTAGAGTTAGAGCTGCGGGTTGTGTACTATTGTTCTCACGTAGAGTTAGAACTGCGGGTTGTGTACTATGCAGGATATGTTCTCACGTAGAGTTAGAGCTGTGGGTTGTGTACTATGCAGGATATGTTCTCACGTAGAGTTAGAGCTGCGGGTTGTGTACTATGCAGGATATGTTCTCACTTAGAGTTAGAGCTGCGGGTTGTGTACTATGCAGGATATGTTCTCACTTGGAGTTAGAGCTGCGGGTTGTGTACTATGCAGGATTTGTTCTCACGTAGAGTTAGAGCTGTGGGTTGTGTACTATGCAGGATATGTTCTCACGTAGAGTTAGAGCTGCGGGTTGTGTACTATTGTTCTCACGTAGAGTTAGAGCTTCGGGTGTTTACTGTGCAGGATATGTGTGTATACTTCTAAAGATTTAAAGAACAAAAATAAAAAAAATGCCGAGTTATAGAGTTAATTGATCAAAAAAATCACTGGCAAGACTGGGAAAAAAATTCTTAAAAATATATCGCTATACAAAATGGACACACCCCACGTTGCACAGCTCTTCAGTTCTAAAGGGAAAAAAGTAAAAAATGACCCACCCGAGTAAGTAGGTATACAGTGCACGTTAAGCTATAGTAAATTGAACGTAATTTGAATGCTTCCACCATAACTCATCTTATTGAAGAGCTGTTTAGAAAAAATGTAATAAAATAAATTAATTCTTCTCATACTTTAGCATATAATTAAAACCTGAGGAGCTACGAGGTCACTAAGCTGTACCATTAATGTCCCATATATTTTACCTTATCTATCTATCTAGTTTGAAGTGGAAAACATAAAACTGTGAGATAAGAAAATGTATGAGTCAGGAGTTAAAGTCATTTTGATTAGTGGTAGAATGAGTTCATCTGAGTACATCATCATGCTAAAAAAGTACGCTTATTCCGTAAGGATCCGTAAAAACCGTTCCGCATTTTTTAACGTATAACTACTATGAGTAGGTAAAGTTAGGCTAAGTTAGGTTCCGTAACTACCAAAGTTTTTGTAAAGTTTTATTTTATAACAGATTTAATAAAAATCGTCAACTATTTCCGTCATGGACATTTTTTGGAAAAGATTGGAAATGCTCCCCGTGAGCTACTCAATTTGCAAGAAAGTATTTATTTCCATGAACAATATTTTTAATACGGTCTGTCTTACCATGGAAAAGAGCGTTTTTCTAACCCTAAAAAAAACTTGGATATCTGAATCTATGATTTTCTTTAATTTGGATTTCTATAAGCTGAAGCTCATTTTATCAGCTTCTGGAGTAATTTTATGGAGGAGCAATACATGTTTGTCTATAGGGTCACCTTAAAATTTGGACATATAACTTAAATAATTGTTTGGGGACTACAGAAAAAAGTAAGTTGAAAAAATGTAAAAAAGCAAGAATTTTTCTCGATGAAATTTACATGTGACACAATAAGTATAATTAGTTTGAAGGTATCTAAAAATGTAATTTTTAAAAGCAATAGAGCTCAAATAAAAANGGTTAGACGAAATAGTTCTGAAAAGAAAAGATGCATACATTTAGCTTTACTGCAATGATTACAAATTCTAGAATTATACGCTGTATATATCTCTGTGAATGGGGGTACCCGCAGAGGGGGAAATACGGGGAATAAGGGGGAATTATTTACAATTACTTTGCAGGGTAGTTAGGGTAATTTTACTTTACTATAGGGTTCCCAAGACTGGAAACCCTACGCTCAGGACGTTTCGTAGGTAAAGTTGGTCGAGTGAACCCGTAACAAAATTGGTCATTTAGCGACATTTTTCTCAAGAACTTCGAAGAGTGGAATGAATGGTCGGTAATGTCCAAGTTTTTAGCTTCGAATGTTTTTAACTTCATGATTTGTAGCCTTGAGAAAATGTGGGTTTTGCCACTGGTTCTTTTAAATCCATGGGGGGGGGGGTTGCATTGTTACGGCACAGCTGTTCAATCTAATAAATATTGCAGAATTTTTGTCATGGAGTAAATGGCAAAACCTTGAACTTTTGCAACATTGCACAAAAAACATTAAAGGGGCCATAGATCATTGAACTCAAGTTCATACTTCTTTTAACAAATATACCTCAATTTGGTTTCAAGAATTTTCAAAGAATATTTAGGAGATTAGAAAATTGGTTAATGTCAAAACTTAGAAAATATGTGAACAAATAAATCTTTCCTGTCATAAATCCAGTTTTCAACAAGTCAAAACAAATACACAATAATTTAAAGGGACTGTAAGCGTAATTTCAAGTGACCTTTAATGCAAAGATGGCAATACCCGATTAACCACGGTATCTTTAAAAGCTTTGCCTGATCAATTAATTAGTATGAATTTTCAAGGGAACCGTTGTGAATTGGTAATTGCCATCTTTGAACGGAGGACCACTTGAAATTAAGCTTACGGTCCCTTTAAAAAGCGTTTTTTACAGAATAAAGTGTATTTATGTTTTGTAAAGGTTTGTGTGAGAAAATTGTCTGGTTTGGATAGGTGCTAACCAGAGAAAAGAATAGAACACTGTTTAGAAGAATAGACCCGTCTCTGAAACTGTAGACCTAAAGATAAATATACATGATGGCACTACATTAAATCAAACAATGCTGAATAATCTAGCAAAAACAAACAGCAAACTCACAAGCTGAAAATACATTTTTTATCAAACTTTTAAAAGTTTCAAAAATCAAATTAGTTCTTAAAACTTGATTTCAAAAATGCAACCTTACAGTTTTTAAACAAATATCCTTAATATCCTTTCTCATCAGCAATAGAATAGAATTACTTAGGATTAAATGCTTTTAAAGGCAAATAATGCTATTTCATCTTGCATTTAAAAATTGTTTTTTGTCGATAATTTGTTTCTCATTTATATCTTTACTAACTTCCTGACAAATAATCATTGGTTTTAAATTACTTCAACTTATTTTGAGGGTGCATTTAGCTGTAACAAAAACCATTGCAGTTTTTTTGTTAATTGGTTTTAAAGAAACAATTTGGAACTTCACAAAACTTTGTTTCTGATTAAGATTTATTAATGCATTTTTTTACACAGAAAAAGTTTAAAACATTTACTCATTTTTCCTGGACTTTTTGCAAAGAAACTAAAAACTTGCCAAATCTGTACTTTTCTAATTTTGCAACATATAGACTATAGTGTAAACCGTTGACATTTTGTACTTGGGGGCGCAGTATTAAATCGATCAATGTTTGAAATATCAAAGGTTACAAAGATATACGAATTGAAAAACGGTTTGTGTTCATTTTTTTATTGTTTTTTTTATGCAGCTCATCTTTGCAATACTTGAACTTGTGGCAAAAAAAGATGCAACATTATTTTGTTGGATTTTGAAAATATTCAGTCGGCACCTCCGAGCCGATCTTTATTATTTATATTTTGATCTTATAGACTCAATTCATTATGTTGTTAAAAGAAGAATAACCCCCTGAAACTTAGGTAAATTGTACCTAAGATTAGAAAGTCTTTTATGTTTTCAATCATAACTAAACGAAATTGAAAAGCATTTGAGAAAAACAAACATGCTTGGAATTCCTAATATCTAACAAAATACCTACTTTTGCAAAAAATCCAAACTAGAGGAGCTGTGACGTCACAAGGTCTTCCCAGTCGAACACATTTGACATTTCTCGTCTGGTTGATTTGCAGTTTAATGTAGCAACCCTCGCCAGAGAGCCCAACATTTTGCGATTTTATTTTTTATTTTTTTTATCCTTTTTTGGACAACCTCGGCTTTAAACCTATAAAGGCAGGGGGGGTCTGATACTAATGTCGCCCCGCCCCCCCCCCCCCGCATGAGCCTTAGAGAATAAGTTTAGGGTTGAATTGTTAAAAATATTTTTGTTTGTTTAAAACAAATATCAACGTGTGACACATGTTTCTACATCAATATTTCAAGGGCTTTTCAAAAATATAGTTTTTAGATCTGTAGCTTTAGGCGTAAAAAAGTTATGGGCTATTTTAGTTTTTATACACAGACCGGACTTTTAACTGCCCTGTACCCTACCCCATGCATGAAAAATTTTACAAAAAAAACTTTAAATTTCTGTTTATTAAAAGTCAACAAATTAAATGGTGTCAAATTTGTAGTGCTAGGGAAAAAAACTAGAGGGGGGAGGGGCGCAAAACGGGACAGCCTGTTTAGGGTTAATTTGTCACAATTTGGATTCAATTTTACATCACCATCTCTAAATTACATTTTTGTAGCCCTAGAAATGTACATTTCAAAATTGCAACGCGTTTGTTTATAGCTCAAGTCTAAAATGAGGAATTGGTAAAATTTAATGCATTCAATTTTAATTTAAAAGTTTTTGCAGTGGATATAGTCGCTGAATCTAAGCACCATCCTCTTCAAAAGTTTTGGCCCACAGATGTGCAGGCTGATGTTCTTGTTAACAACTCGTGTATTGAATTATATATCTATATTTATAAAGTTGTAATCTCTATTTGTCAGTCTGTTTGTTTGTCAGCTCATAACTCAGGAACCCTTGGACCAATTTGCCTCAAATTTAGACGAGGGAACTTGGGAGAGCCACGGGAACCATGACCCACTGTGCAACTTTGGGTTCCCAAGCTAGTATATATATATATAAAGTAGTAATCTCCGGTTGTTTGTTTGTTTTTCCGATCATAGATCAAGAACACAATGACCGACTTGCCGCAAATTTTGATTGGAGAACTTGGAAGAACCACGGAGATATTCTTATCTTGGTTTCAGATCTTAAGTTGAGTCTGTCCAAATTTTAGACATTGTGCGGGTAAACGGCGGGAGTAATTGAGTTTCCAGGGCAACGTAGGGTTCCCCAGGCTAGTTTTATGAAAAGAATAAGATCATTATTATTATCAGAAAATTCAACAATTCATTTTATAAAACATAAAAATGATATTCATTATTTGCCTGCTAGTCTGAAGGTTGAGTGATCTAGTTATTTCATGACGGATAATTATGCTGAGATGATCTTGTAATATATATATATATATATATATATATATATAGATATATATATACATATCCTTTTATTCCAAAAATACCGTAATGTAAAAAGAAAAAGGAAACATAGATTGTATTTTAAGATTTCGTTTGAACAGAATTTTTCCAAATCTTAAATTCCATTATCTCGGAAAAAAAGGAGGACATGAAACACAATTTATACAAGAACAAAAAAGAATCTAGATTATTTTTAGAAAAATGGATTTTTATTCCAAATTGATATGACTTCAGTAAATATTAGTATTTTTACAATAATTTCAAGTTTAAATAGATTTCCAATTTTAAGTTTAAAACTTTCCTGAAAATTTTCCCAAATTATCATAAAATTATAAAATGTTTTGTTACTAAAGAGTAAAAGCATTCACAGCATTTCATGGAAATGTTTAAAAAAGAAAGGACTTGAAGTTACTCTTCATTTAAAGAGTTATGAGCTTGATTTACCACGGTACCTCTTAATTGAGGAATCTATATCCTCGTTTTTCTAAAATTATTGATAACACATTGAAAGGAATTGAGTCTTTGCCACAAACTCTGATTTTCTAATCACTTTATCTTTGGAACCAAATGTTGTAGACCTTAGATATTTCAAACTATGAGTTCTTTTAAATCAAATAATCTGAGTTTGAAATATCAAAGGTTTACAAGATCGGGTTCAAGAGATATTGGGGTTTAAACATTTGATTTTGTTCCAAAGACTCAATTCCTTTATAATATTAGAGTTAAAAACAGTCTTACATATTCTCCAGATGACATATTTGCAACATGCATTGTGAGTCGAACCTGCCACTATTAAAATGGAGTTCCACCTAAAATAGCGTCTAAATTCCCTTTAAAGGAACTCAGTTCTGGCAAAAACTCACATTTTTAAATCCCAATATTTTTTCAACGGCGGATAGTGTAAACCTTTGATATTTAATTCTTAGACTATTAGATCCAACAGATTTGATAGTCTGAAATAGAATAAGGCTACGACATCGGGTTGCAAAGATGTTTAAGGATAAAATATTAGAGTTTGAGACAAAAAACTTATTATTGGATTTAAGGCTAATACGTAAGAAAACTAGAGTTTGTGGCAACAAAACTCAGTTCGTTTGTTATTCACATATTGAAAAACGTCATAAAACGTATCGAGAGTGTAAAAAGTAAAAGCAATCAGAATCCAAGAATTGAAACAATAAAAATAGTTTTCAGATATTTAGCAATATTTTCCAGAAATACGGGAAGTGATTTGACAGAGAAAAACAAGAAATGCTAAAAAGGGGAACAGTTAAAAAAAAAAAAAACAGAAATATAGAATGTATATCACAAAAACAAAGTAATAATCTCAAAAATTAAAAAATTATTAAAGCTTTTGTTAAATATCCTCAGATGTATATAATGCTATATGAATGAACGACACTGTCCAAGAAAAAGGAAACGATTAGTTTACTGTGTATTTCAATCTACACTGTATTGTAAGAGTTGCATGTCCGATTACGAAGGTACCCAACTGATCATGGACTACGTGAAAATTTATATTTGTGTAGTTGGAAATTTATTCCATGGAAAGTGCGAGTATGCACTGGGATGGAGTGTACTACTTGTTATCCTCCTGTTCTCTACTTGTTATCCTCCTGTTCTCTACTTGTAATCCTCCTGTTCTCTACTTGTTTTCCTCCTGTTCTGTACTTGTAATCCTCCTGTTCTCTACTTTTTATCCTCCTGTTCTCTACTTGTTATCCTCCTGTACTCTACTTGTTATCCTCCTGTTCTCTACTTGTTATCCTCCTGTTCTCTACTTGTTATCCTCCTGTTCTCTACTTGTTATCCTCCTGTTCTCTACTTGTTATCACTATAACATGTATTCTAGCTCTCGTAACCTAATAGAATATCTAGGATATACTTGCTCAAACAAAGAATTAAAGGGTACCGTTGTAAATCTGACATGCTACTCTATAGATCGAAATTCATGAATATTCAAAATAAACATTAATATTCTATTTGTGTTTAGACTGTTGGGAAACAAGGATACGACACCACAGGAACCATGATGAGGAGCATCTTGAACCGGTTAGGACGGAGCTCCTGACTAGCTCCGGGACTACCAATAGTAAGGAACTAGTGGACGAGGTTGTGGATAAGGATGGACCGGTTTTCAGGTAAAAATTCTAGTTTTTTATTCATTTAATATTCATTCATTAATTCATACATTTATTCTTAGAAATTGGCACATACATATTACAATATGAACCAAAGGCAGTTAATGAATATGTGCGTATCTAAATCACATATATCCAGAAAGCTATGAAAAGTTTCATCAATTTTTATGACTGGGAAAACTTTTGTTTATCCCTAGTACATGCCCTTGCATTAAGCTTAAGTGTTAAGAACAGATTAGCAATATTCTCGTCGATTTTTGCGTCTATCATCCTTACACATACATGTAATGTTGCTTGATCTTCAGGACAAACCTTTACTTAAGTTAAATATGTGCACAATTTTATGCTGATAATGTATAAATATATCCAAAAATATTTTAAAAGTTTGTGTTTATTAAAGTCAGATTAAAAACAAATCCACTTAAACTAATTTCTTTTAATCCATTTTGTTTGAGTCAGCCTCCAAGCCTAACCTATCAAAAACAAATCTCAAGTTCTCCCAAGTTTATAAAACTGAAATGATTATAAAATACAATTTCCAGTAACAGAAACTACTCCTGAGTCTAAAACTAAAGAATGCGCGAGTTTTAAGTTCGAGGTTAAAAGTTATGTAAAATAATGAGTAGCTACTTAAATATTAAACTTTCTCAATTTTAAATTTGAATTTCCCGGGAAAATCTGAACCAATCAGAGAAAAGGATTTTCGGAGAATATTACATAACCATCGCTAATCAGCTGTTCTTACGTAACCTAAAACAAAACATACAACCGTTTTTTGGGTTTACATCCAAAAATTAATTAATCTAAAACGTGAAATTTCTTTAACAAGGTTTTCACTTTTAAATGTATCGTAAAGTTGAATGCCGCTTTCTCAGCTGCAGCTGAATGATGATTGAATAATAGACAAATAGGGAAAATGCAGGATTTCAAGATAATTTAAACCTCTGTTTGAATTTTAACTCGTCGATTTCGGCGAGTTAAATATTTAACCACAGGGTTAAATATTTAACCTCACGGTTAAAGTTCAAGTTTAAATTAAGTCAGAAGTGGCATTTAACCATGAACTTAAAATTTAAGTCAAAACTTTTCGTTCTTTAGTTTTAGACTCTGTAGAACTTTATATAACTATTATTCTGAATAAAGTAGAATGGAATTAAATTTTATGTCTCTCAAGAAACCTTTCATAGAGTTCCAGCTTAAACAAACATAATTTCTGGAAGATAACAAAGAATTTTCTTCAAAACCTTCTTGGCTCAGAGTTCCCACTTAGTCCATTATCCAGTTTTTTGTATTTTTTTCATCTTTTGTTCCAATGGGACACAACTGTTATTGAAGGATTAATGAATTAGTAATTTGTATAAAAAAACCCAACTTCGGAAAATTTCATACTTCCTCTACTACATAATTCTTCCACTACATACTTCTTCCACTACATACTTCCACTAGTGCATAATTCTTCCACTACATACTTCTTCCACTACATACTTCCTCTAGTACATAATTCTTCCACTACATACTTCTTCCACTACATACTTCTTCCACTGCATATATCCACTAGTACATACTTCTTCCACTACATACTTCTTCCACTACATACTTCTTCCACTACATACTTCCACTAGCACATACTTCCTCTAGTACATAATTCTTCCACTACATACTTCCTCTAGTACATAATTCTTCCACTACATACTTCCACTAGTACATACTTCCTCTAGTACATAATTCTTCCACTACATACTTCTTCCACTACATACTTCTTCCACTACATACTTCCACTAGTACATACTTCCTCTAGTACATACTTCCTCTAGTACATTCTTCCTCTAGTACATACTTCTTCCACTACATACTTCCACTAGTACATACATCCTCTAGTACATAATTCTTCCACTACATACTTCCACTAGTACATACTTCCTCTAGTACATACTTCCTCTAGTACATACTTCTTCCACTACATACTTCCACTAGTACATAATTCTTCCACTACATACTTCTTCCACTACATACTTCCACAAGTACATACTTCCTCTAGTACATAATTCTTCCACTACATACTTCCTCTAGTACATAATTCTTCCACTACATACTTCTTCCACTACATACTTCCACTAGTACATATTTCTTCCACTACATACTTCTTCCAATACAAACTTCCTCTAGTACATAATTCTTCCACTACATACTTCTTCTACTACATACTTCCTCTAGTACATAATTCTTCCACTACATACTTCTTCCACTACATACTTCCACTAGTACATAATTCTTCCACTACATACTTCTTCTACTACATACTTCCTCTAGTACATACTTCTTCCACTACATACTTCTTCCACTACATACTTCCACTAGTACATAATTCGTCCACTACATACTTCCACTAGTACATAATTCCTCCACTATGCTGAAGACGGAGATCTAAGGAACTGAGTTTTTACCACAAAGTCAAACTTTCTAATGGTTATATCTTTGTAACCTGATGGTGTAAACATTTTATATTTCAAACTTAGACACTTTGATCTAACAGAATTCATGTTTGAAATATCAAGGGTCTACAACATCGGGTTGCACAGATATAGAGATTCGAAAATCAGAGTTTGTGACAAAAAATCAGTTCCTTTATGCGACAAGATTTCTCTTTACTATTTTGGTTATAGGACATTTCCATCATAATGAAGAAAAAAACACTTTGACATAAAATCTTAACTTGAGACATTTAAAACAATTGTTCTGTTAGTAAGAAATTGTAGTAAAGTCACCTAGAAACCTATTTTTCCTTTATTTTCAAATCTAATTTCAAGTGTCTGGCTATTTAGGTCTCCGCGGAGTAAAGTTTAAAGTTCGTCAACCAGCTTTGTATTTGTTCGACTAAATGAATATACTTCTTTCTTTATTCTATCTTTCAAAACTTAGAAAAAACAAAATAAGTAAATAATAAGTTTTAAACTTTATATAATATCTGTCCTCTACATAATCTATGTATAAAGTATTTTTCTCTGTTTGTTTGTTTGTTTTGGTGTTTGTTTGTTTGTTTGTTTGTTTGTTTGTTTGTTTGTTTGTTTGTTGTATGTCCGATATTCTCCACTAAAACCCACAATTTCTTTGGTCTGAGTACTACAGATTACTGCAGTAAGCTTAGTATAGGGTCCCGATCATAACTCATGAACCTTCCGACCGATTTGTCTCAAATTTTGAATTGGAAACTTGGGAGAACAACGGGAATGTTCTTACCTTTTTTATTTTAGCGGGTTCACTTTTATAGGAAAAAATAGCTAAAATTGAGTTAGCACATAATGTTATTCTAAATAAACCGATATAGATAAGTTGGTAGACATTTTTCTTGATCTTTATAAAATACTCAACGTTACTTAAAGTTATTTTGCAACCACTCAAGACCAAAGTTATCTAAAATGCAAACCACTCATGTTAGCTAAGGTCAAAATTTTTGTAATAATTTTGATATACGGCGCCTAAAATTTAAATCAATAAGGTCATGAGACTTTTAATTTTAAATGATTTCGTACTTTATATGTGGATTTGTTAGTCAACTACTAATGTTAGATGCATCAACAATGATTTAACTTTATCCGTCGGATTTTTGAAAATTGCTGATTAACGGTATAAAACTTTAAACAACCATATTTATTATTTACTGCGATAATAAAATTTGTTGTAAATATAAACAGAAAATACAAGCTTTACATTAATAACATTCAGAAATAAATAATATATATTTTACAGTATATAACCTCCAGTCAGATGTTTTGGTTTTTAAAATTAGGTATCAAGGATTGATCTACATCTTGTGCAAACCTAATTATTTTAATTTCCAGGTGGTTAAAACAAGAGGATCAATCTTTTTTCTTTAACCCTGAACAGGTTGGGGGGGGGACTATAGTTTTTCTTTAACCCTAAACAGGCTGGGGGGCACTATAGTTTTTCTTTAACCCTAAACAGGCGGGGGGGGGGGTACTATAGTTTTTACCCTTGCACTTTCATTTTTGACACTATCACCGTGAAACTTTGTGACTTTTAATAAATAGTAATTTCAAGGATTTTTTGTAAAAACATTTTTTTAATGCTTGGGTAGGGTACAGGGCAGTAGGAAGTCCAGATTGTGAAAAAAAAATAAAATAGCCCATAACTTTTTTTGTGACTAAAGCTACAGATATAAAAATTATAATTTTGAGAAGCCCTTGAAAAATGGATGTAGAAACATAAGTCACACTTTGATATCTGTTAAAAAAAAAAAAAAAAATTTCCCATTTTTTGAGATTTTGAGCATTGAACGCAAGAAACTAATTTGATAATTCTGAATACATATTATGAGAAAAAAACGCTTCTAATTATTTGATTCGGTTTATTCGAAATTCTTTTGTTTGAATTTAGATGAATTCATGGTTTTGAATATAAAAGCAAGTTGACATTTTGAAAATGCATTTTTTTCATTCATGTTTTTAAAATCTATTCTTATCTTTTTCTTTTCTTTCTATATTTTAATAATATAACTAGTCGGTTAAATCATCGTTTTTGTAATTAAGGGGAGTAATGTATCAAAAATATTAAATTATATAAATTGTTGCATTTTCATCACTTTTTCACAAAACTAAAACCCGTCTTCTGTAATGAAGAAGATATAAAAAGAAATAATAGAAGGATTTCATTGAACAAATGAAAGGAAATTGCAAAAGAATGCTATTTACGAAAGATATAAATGAATTGAGTCTTAGCCACAAACTCTGATTTTCTAATCACTATATCTTAGGAACCAAATTTTGTAGACCTTAGATATTTCAAACTATCAATTCTGTTAGATCAAATAATCTGAGTTTGAAATATCAAAGGTTTACAACATTGAGGTCTAAAGATATTGAGGTTTAAATATTTGATTTTGTTCCAAAGACTCAATTCCTTTCCAGTGGCCGAATTTAAAGAATTTGAACGGCGGTTTAAATTTAAGCCACGGTTTAAATATGCTTGGTTCCACTTAAAAGTGTATCAAATGTTTCAAGATTTAAACCGGCGCTTAATTTAAATCGGGTTTTGGCGGATTTAAACCGCGGCTCAAATTCTTTAAATTCCATCTCAGTAAATATTTTAAACTTTGGATCAAAGCGTCAATCCAAGAATTCTATTAACGATTTACAACTGAATTATTTAAACCTTTATCTGTTTACCCTAAAAAGGCTGGGGGGCCTGATTCAATGTAAAGCTTGAGGGGGGGGGGGCGTTTGGCGCCCCCCCCCCTAGAAAAAGGCAAGGCCTTAGAGAATAGGTATAGGTGTGAAATGCTTATCCATAGCCCAATATTTCATTGGCCAGCCTAAAAAAGGGTCAAAAAAATGAAAAAACATATTCTTTTTTGTTTTAAACAAATATCAAAGTGTGACACATGTTTCTACATTAATTTTCAAAAATATAGTTTTTAGATCTGTAGCTTTAGTCACAAAAAAGTTACGGGCTATTTTAGATTTTTTTTCACAAACCGGACTTTTTTTCCGCCCTGTACCCTACCCTATAAATTAAAAAAGGATTTTTTTTTATCAAAAAATCCTTTAAATTACAATTCATTAAAAGTCACAAAGTTTTACGGTGATAGTGTCAAAAATGAGAGTGCTACGCCAAAAAACTACAGGGGGGGCGGGCCGCCAAAAACACCCCCCCCCCAGCCTGTTCATAAATTGTCATTTATCACTGTCATTTTACAAATTTCGACCATTGTCTCGATATTCTTTATAGCAATGATATTTAAAGAAACTGTCTAATCGTTTTAAACTTAAATTTTCTGAAACTTCTATTCTTATAACAAGATGGCGTTGATTAAAGATATTTTAAAGAGTCATATTTTGTACAAAATAAGGTTTACACTATCAGGTTGCATAGATATAGGGGTTAGAAAATTTGAGTTGCAGTCGAATAAGCAGATCCTTTACTTTGAAAATATTTTTCTACATATACAATACTGATGTTCAATTGTACAATCTTTAACTACATACACAATACTGTTCAATTGTACAATATTTGTCTACATAAACAATACTGTTCAACTGTACAATATTTTACTACATATACAATACTGTTCAATTGTACAATATTTTTCTACATAAACAATACTGTTCAATTGTACAATATTTTTCTACATATACAATACTGTTCAATTGTACAATATTTTACTACATATACAATACTGTTCAATTGTACAATATTTTTCTACATAAACAATACTGTTCAATGGTACAATATTTTTCTACATATACAATACTGTTCAATTGTACAATATAAAAAGAAAGAACTAATGACAGTAGAGCAAGATGAGTAATTGGAATTTAATCATAGAAATGCTAAGTTTCGAGAACACTCCTCTGCTAGCTTTCTACACTTCATTTATTAAACAAATAAGTAAAAGAATTATGTTTTAATTAAAAACCACCATTTATTGATAATTGCCAGTAGAAAAATTTAAAAATTTAAAAATATTGTTTGTTATAGTTTCATGTAGTTAAAAAAATCCTTGATCATTTTTTGCTAAAATATTTACTGCATATAAATTTATAATGCCTCACCTCCCTCCCACAAATTAACCCTACCTGGTCCCGGCCCCTTTCAAAAACTTTTGACGCCCGATCAAATGAGAACTTCCGTCCGCCCGCCCCCCCCACCCCTTGGCAATAGTTGCGCCTTTCACTAACATTTCATTTTACTATACAGTGAAACCCTTAATAACGAATACATCGGAAGAATTTATCAATTGTCGTCTTGACATTTTTTCAATGAGTTTTATACTATATTACGTAAATTTCAGTATTTGCGAAAATAAATAAATAGCCATGAATATGCGGGAACGGTTTTAAAGAGCTCCATATAATCATTTAATTAAAAAACTAAATATCTGCAACATTCCATTATCAGAAAGTGAAGAATACGACATTTGATGAATTCTTTCGATGTATTCGTTATTAAGGGTTTCACTGTACGATATTGTTTTAATTTCATTAAGCATGAAGCCGTATAGTCCATGTTATAATCTTTGAGAATTGTTTTCAATGTGACAGATTAAAAACGTACATTTTTAAAGGATTAACTTTTAGTTTTAATAAGTCTACATTTCATGGATGGACAAAAAGAGCTGTTGAATAAAATTTGCAACCTGAGGCCGAATTTAAAGAATTTGAGCCCCGACTCAAATATGAGACGCGTTTTAAAGATGGTTGGTTCCACTTGAAATTGTGTTTCGAGAGTTGAGCCGGCGCTCAATTGGAACTGTTTTTTGGTGGATCTGCGACGGGATTTAAATTCTGTAAATTCAGCCTCTTATGGTCTAAATCTTGGATATTTTAAACTTTGATAGATATTTTTAGATATCTATAAGGGATCTAAAAAAATTCTAAAAAGAAATTGAGTTTTTCAAATTTTCTAATCCCTATACCTTTGCACCGTGATGGAGTAAACCTTTGCTACTTAGATTATTTGAGCTAACAGAATTCATATACTTCATACGACATTGTGCTGAAAAAATATAAAATCTAAATGTCCCAGTTTGTGTCAATGACCCATTTCTCTATATAATTATTAGAAAATCAGAGATTGAGGAGAATAATATTTTCATTTCCTTAAAGGGGGGTTTTCACACACATTTCCTTAAAGGGGGGTTTTCACACACATTTCCTTAAAGGGGGGTTTTCACACACATTTCCTTAAAGGGGGGTTTTCACACACATTCTTTTAAATTGTAAATCTGTAAAGCGGCCTTTTCTGAAATGTCCCAACACATTTGTGTAATATTACCTTTCATTCCAAATGTAAAAAAAGCATTTTGATTGAATTTAATTTTGTTTAGGTCCCGAAACAACAGTGTAATGTATGCCCATGCAGGGAGTACTACAAGTCTATCCTGTCAGATATTTAAGGATGTGCAGCACGGAGTGGTAATCATTTTTTACATTTTTGAAAACAAGTTTTGACATGTTTTTTTTACAATTTTTCTATTTTTTCAAATTAGAATTGTAGATTATTTAAGTTTTGTCAAGTTTTTCAAAATTGTGATTTTTTTTCTGATGTCGTGTTTTCTTTTGCCATTAAAAAATAAAAAACTGCGATTCCATTTCTTTATCACTTTTGTTTAATGATATTTGAAGATAGTCGGTGCCTGGAAATCCAATAATATTTGCTGGGGAATTGTTCTAAGAAAGTAGAAAAGATTGAATGGAAAGAAAAGGCTAGACCCAGAATATAAACAATCTTTCCATGCTAATAGTATTCTTCAAGATCATTATTCATGGAATATATTTTGCACTTTAGACCTGCATATAGATTTACTTGTTCAAGAATGTATACCATTGTGAGCTCTTATATCTATCGGAAAACTACTGATTGCTATTAAATCTACAGTTTGCTATTAAAGAAAAAAGTTTACACATTTGTGAAGTCGTCTACAAAAACCTGTTCCATGATTTCTTGAAAAAAACTTAAAAAGAGAAATTAATTTAGATAACCTGGGGTTTACTGGCTCAGGAAGGACAACCCTATACTCTTCTTACAGTTGGAGACTCCTCCTACATTGATAACTTAAGATTCTCAATTGAAAAACCTATTCGACATGACGTAAGTAGATTATAATCAACATAGTTTGGGAACATTATTCAGATTTCAATATATTTGCTCAACTCTTTTAAAATGTTAATATCGCGATGGCATTCTATAAAGACATAGTTCTGAAAACTAAAACCACAAAAATACACCAATGAATGCCAGAACACATCCCCCCACTCCCACTCCCCATCACCGTGATATGTTTGAGAGACCAACTAACAGACAGATATAAATATAAATAAGAATAAATGATTGAATATCAAGAAAAGAGAAAATCTTACACTGCAAATAATGTTATCATTACTGTCTATAATACATAAATTCGGAGTTATATAACTTCCTTTATATTAAAGGTTTTTAAAGATTTTTTTTTAGCAATGGAATCTCCTTATTAAACCTGTGGAGATAGAAGACAGTGGAACATATGAATGTCAAGCAACCACTCATCCACCCCAATCCATCATGGTCAAGCTAATTGTACTAGGTCAGTATAAAGTCAGTATATTGTCAAGCTAGATTCACTAAGTCAGTATATTGTCAAGCTAGGTATACTAGGTCAGTATTTTGTCAAGCTAGGTGTACTAAGTCAGTATATTGTCGTAATGGGTGTACTAGGTCATTATATTGTAAAGCTAGGTGTACTAGGTCAGTATATTGTCAAGCTAGGTGTACTTGGTCAGTATATTGTCAAGCTAGGTATACTAGGTCAATATTTTGTCAAGCTAGGTGTACTAAGTCAGTATATTGTCGTAATGGGTGTACTAGGTCATTATATTGTAAAGCTAGGTGTACTAGGTCAGTATATTGTCAAACTATAGGTGTACTAGGTCAGTATATTGTCAAGCTAGATTCACTAAGTCAATATATTGTCAAGCTAGGTATACTAGGTCAGTATTTTGTCAAGCTAGGTTTACTAAGTCAGTATATTGTTGTAATGGGTGTACTATGTCATTACATTGTAAAGCTAGGTGTACTAGGTCAGTATTTTGTCAAGTTAGGTGTACTAGGTCAGTTTATTGTCAAACTATAGGTGTACTAGGTCAGTATTTTGTCAAGTTAGGTGTACTAGGTCAGTATATTTCCAGGTTAGGTTAACTAGGTCAGTATATTGTCAAGCTAGGTGTACTAGGTCAGTATTTTGTCAAGCTAGGTGTACTAGGTCATTATTTTGTCAAGCTATGTGTACTAGGTCAGTATATTGTCAATCTAGGTGTACTAGATCATTACATTGTCAAGCTAGGTGTACTAGGCCAGTATATTATCAAGCTAGGTGTACTAGGTAAGTAATTTGTCAAGCTAGGTGTAATTGGTCAGTATATTGTCAAGCTAGGTGTACTAGGTCAGTAATTTGTCAAGCTACGTGTACTTGGTCAGTAATTTGTCAAGCTATGTGTACTAGGCCAGTATATTGTCAAGCTAGATGTACTAGGTCAGTAATTTGTCAAGCTAGGCGTACTTGGTCAGTATACTGTCAAGCTAGGTGTACTAGGTCAGTATATTTTCATGCTAGGTGTACTAGGTCAGTATATTGACAAGCTAGGTGTACTAGGTCAGTATATTTTCAAGCTTGGTGTACTAGGTCAGTATATTGTCAAGCTAGGTGTACTAGGTCATCATATTGTCACAGGTTAGGTTAACTAGGTCAGTATATTGTCAAGCTAGGTGTACTAGGTCAGTATATTGTCAAGCTAGGTGTACTAGGTCATCATATTGTCAGGCTAGGTGTACTAGGTCAGTATATTGTCAAGCTAGGTGTTCTAGGTCATTATATTGTCAAGCTAGGTGTACTAGGTCAGTATATTGTCATGCTAGGTGTACTAGGTCAGTATATTGTCAAGCTAGGTGTACTAGGTCAGTATATTGTCAAGCTAGATGTACGAGGTCATTATATTGTCAAGCTAGGTGTACTAGGTCATTATATTGTCAAGCTAGATGTACTAGGTCAGTATATTGTCAAGCTAGGTTTTCTAGAGGTTAGTATATTGTCAAGCTAGGTTTTCTTGAGGTTAGTATATTGTCAAGCTAGATGTTCTATAGGTCAATATATTGTCAAGCTAGGTGTTCTAGAGGTCAATATATTGTCAAGCTAGGTGTTCTAGAGGTCAGTACATTGTCAAGCTAGGTATACTTTTTAAGTCATGATACATTTAGCTTATCCTAATTTCACGGAGTTTCCGAGCTAATTTAAACTTAAAATATGGCGGAAAAATAACAATTTTATCTTTTTTCATAAAATGCGTTTTAGATAATGTGTAAATGTGGTCATTATAAAAGGTTAAAAAATATTTGTTTATTCTACATAATAATTTGTCCATGAATTTCAATAATTGATATCTATACTCAACAACATCAACAAAATATTTAAGCAGTTTTTTTTAAAGATTTTCAAGTTACTTAATAGTTAATATTTAAACTTTAATTAATTTAAACTCTGATTAATTTAAACTCTGATTTTTTAATCTCTTTATATTTGCAACCCAATGACGGTGACCTTAAAAATTTCAAACTATGAATTCTGTGAGATTAAATACTTAAAAATATCTAAGGTTTACATCATTAGGTTGCAAAGGTAGAGTGAGTAGAAAATTTGAGTTTGTGGCATAGACTTATTTCCCAATTATTTACAGAGGCATATGCTGAAATTATTGGAACAAAAGAGAAGGTGTTTAAAAGTGAATCAAACCTTCAGCTAGTCTGTGCTTTACAGAAAGCTACAGCTAAACCTGACTTCATTTTCTGGTAAGTTTTTAGAAAAAGATTGCTTACCTCAAACTTAAATCCTTTTTGACGTGCCCTGGACAGTGGACATAGAAGGGCTTTTCTTGTAGTTGTGTACTGTTATTTAAATATTTGAATTATATCGCATTTTAATCTATGATTCAACAATCTTTGAACTTATTGTATTCTTATACTTTTTTACTTAAAACGTGTCTTTAATATATTTGATCAAATACAGATGGATACATATAGATGTAAGCTATGATAGGTAAAATATTAATATCAATATATAGAATAACATTAAATTATGCTTCCCCCTCCTCCGCCCACATTAATAATATATAGTCGCGGTTGCTTACCGCTCTCGGAGCAGCTTCTGGCGCAGCTCCCGGCTGCACAGTTAGGATGAGCGCTGCATTTAGTTGCCCATGACGTATCCTAAGGGGGAGAAGCGAAACATATTGTTTAGATAGTAAACAAGAAATCCATCTTTAGCTTTGTTCATATCAACATCTCAGCTGAAAGAAGGAACACAAAACTATAACCCCCTGATAGGTATACAAGCCATGCACGATACCAGTTTTTTACTCGGCTGGCTGTGAGGACGATTCCACCTGATAGGGCTTTAAGACTTTCCACTCCCCATTTTGCATAAGTGGTGCAGTTATGGGTTTCCTTAAAATTCTGCTTATTCGGAAAGACTTTAACACTGAGGAAAGCAGGGATCTTCTACTAAAATCCCACATACCCTTCCTCCTCCAAACCTCCTACCTGCTCCACAACTCGATGTCACAAGAACTATTCAGAGAGGACTCAAACATGGAAACAAGAAACCTGAAGAAAAAGAAAATTGAAAAAGCAAAAATTTTAAAAATCTCTGATGATAAGCTTTACAGTATAAATTTTTCCGATGGCGAATGATGACAGAATCAAAGACCAAATAAATTTGATAAATTTATATTATGTAACCAAATAAATTTGATAAATTTATATTATGTAACCAAATAAATTTGATAAAGGAATTGAGCCTTTGGAACAAAATCAAATCTTTAAACCTCAATATCTCCAGAACTCGATGTTGTAAACCTTTGATATTTCAAACTCAGATTATTTGATCTAACAGAATTCATAGTTTGAAATATCTAAGGCCTGCAACAAAGATATAGTGATTAGAAAATCAGAGTTTATTGCAAAGATTCAATTCCTTTATATTATGTAACCAAATAAATTTGATAAATTTATATTATGTAACTAAATAAATTTGATAAATTTATATTATGTAACCAAATAAATTTTATAAATCTATATTATGTAACCAAATAAATTTGATAAAGGAATTGAGTCTTTGGAACAAAATCAAATCTTTAAACCTCAATATCTCCAGAACTTGATGTTGTAAACCTTTGATATTTCAAACTCAGATTATTTGATCTAACAGAATTCATAGTTTGAAATATCTAAGGCCTGCAACATTCGGTTCCAAAGATATAGTGATTAGAAAATCAGAGTTTGTTGCAAAGATTCAATTCCTTTATATTATGTAACCAAATAAATTTGATAAATTTATATTATGTAACCAAATAAATTTGATAAATTTATATTATGTAACTAAATAAATTTGATAAATTTATATTATGTAACCAAATAAATTTCATAAATCTATATTATGTAACCAAATAAATTTGATAAAAAAATGAGCTACAAGGTCACAAAATGGCATCAGTAATGTCGAATGAATTTTACCTTCTCCTTTCGTCTAGTTAATTGTGATATATATCTAATATAAAAGTATCAACAAAACATTTCATGAAAAATCCTTAATTCACAAAATATGCACTTTTCAGTGAATTATCAATCTTGTTAAACCTAACCAATTCTGAGTTATTATTATGACGGCTGATCTAACCAATAAACAAAACATAAACTGCAGTCATGTAAAATTGAACTCCAAAGGAATTGAGTCTTTGCCACAAACTCTGATTTTCTAATCCCTATATCTTTAGAACCCAATGTCGTAAACCTTTGATATTTAAAACTTATATTATTTTATCTAACAAAAGTCATAGTTTGAAATGTCTAAGGTTTACAACGTTGGTATTCAACAATATAGGGATTATAAGATCAGAGTTTGTGACAAAGACTCAATTCCTTTTAAGAGAATTGTAAAAAATTTGAAAATTTGAGTTTGAGCCAAAAAATCACTTTCTTTGTTTAAGAAGAAGCATATTTCAAATATAATTTGTTTGTTTAGGTACCACAATAATAGAATGATCAACTACGATACTGATCGAGGGATTTCAGTTGTAGAGGTAAAAATATATTATTTATTTTATGCATATATTGCATTTGCGAGTGGGAGAGTTTCTAACAGCATATTATTGAAAATATATTTATAATATATCTACCAGTGGTAGAGTTTCTAACAGCATATTATTGAAAATATATATATTATGTATGTACCAGTGGTAGAGTTTATAACAGCATATTATTGAAAATATATATATTATATATATCTATCAGTGGTAGAGTTTCTAACAGCACATTATTGAAAATATATATTATATATCTACCAGTGGTAGAGTTTCTAACAGCATATTATTGAAAATATATATATTATATATCTACCAGTGGTAGAGTTTATAACAGCACATAATTGAAAATATATGTTATATATCTACCAGTGGTAGAGTTTCTAACAGCATATTATTGAAAATATATATATTATATATCTACTAGTGGTATAGTTTATAACAGCACATAATTGAAAATATATATTATATATCTACCAGTGGTAGAGTTTCTAACAGCATATTATTGAAAATATATATATTATGGATGTACCAGTGGTAGAGTTTATAACAGCATATTATTGAAAATATATATATTATTGTTGACACAAATAAAAGAACAAAAGGGATATTTGGTAACTTTATTGAATAATAGCATGAAATAAGAAATAAAAGCAAAGTTTAAAAATATTGACCCTTAATTGGGAGTATCTAAACGGTTGAAAATGAAATAACATTGATTATTAGTGTTGAAAGGAATGGAACAGTTGGAGCTTCATGTTGGTGGAGCAGATCAACAGGAACTGAAACAGCAGGGCTTATCCAACCTAGTAGGCAGTGATCGCGGTTTTATCATGAGGTGGAGCTTCATGTTGTCTCTGGTTTACATGATAAACTGGGAACCCTTTGGGTAAGCACGTCTGCTGCTTACTGAGTATCTGCGCCATCATCATAAAGGAGTTAGTAGTTCCTGATCGGAGGTGTTCACATCTCAACGTTCTAAAGCTAACTGACGCTGTTCTCCACATGAGGAGACACATTTGGAGCGGATATAGTATTATGTATTGTGAATCTTGCGCGGTCAACTTCGCTACACAGTAGTAATCGTCTTCGTGTTTTCTTGAATTTGTTACAATTATGTATGTACCAGTGGTAGAGTTTATAACAGCATATTATTGAAAATATATATATTATATATCTACCAGTGGTAGAGTATCTAACAGCATATTACTGAAAATATATATATTATATATCTACCAGTGGTAGAGTTTATAACAGCATATTATTGAAAATATATATATTACAATCTGCTTGAAATAATGTAGGGATCAATACCAGATGATGAGGCAAAAAGAGACAAAGTAATAACAATATATGATCGACTTTATGCAAAGCTTTTTGTTTCTAGCTAGAATTTTAAAAGAAAAGTGTAAAGTACAAGAAATTTGCGGCGCTTCACAATATTCTTTCTTACGCTGACATTTACCTTTCATCCTTAAAAAAAATACAATTTACCATAATTAGCAGATTTGTGTGTTTCAGTTGTTAAGGCCCATAAATAACAAACTACAAAAAAGGCAAAGGGGTTCGTTTTGACCATTCAAATTGAAATTTAAAGTGTCTAGCGCAGGGACTTGAGACCAAATAATAGAGACTATCAATTATTTTTGATGATTTTTTATTATTTTTTCTAAGTCATAACTACTGGACAGTTTTAATTTTACAGAGACATTGTTTCTCAAATTTGTTTTAATTGATAATACGCATGCAGCTGCAGTTGAGAAAATTGATATTGTAATTGAAATTTTCAATGAACAGCCTAAATTTGGACTAGATAAACAGAAAACTAATTAAACAGTTTTTACTTTAATAATTTTAGATTAAAAGAGGACATCCGGTGTTTGCTAAATTCTGAGCTAACTGATCAATACATTCAAGAGTTTATTTTCCATTAAAGGAACTGAGAGAAGGAAGGAATGAGTCTATTGTATCTGTATGTATCTGTATCTTTATCTGTATCTGTATCTGTATTTGTATCTGCATCTGTATCTGTATCTGTATCTGTATCTGTATCTGTATCTGTATCTGTATCTGTATCTGTATCTGTATCTGTATCTGTATCTGTATCTGTATCTGTATCTGTATCTGTATCTGTATCTGTATCTGTATCTGTATCTGTATCTGTATCTGTATTTATATCTGTATCTGTATCTGTATTCAGGACAGCAATGGATCTACTCTAACTATTAGTTCTGTATCTGTATCTGTATCTGTATCTGTATCTGTATTTATATCTGTATTTATATCTGTATCTGTATCTATGTTCAGGACAGCAATGGATCTACTCTAACTATTAGTTCTGTATCTGTATCACAATCCGGAAACTATACTTGTAAACCAAGTAATATGAAACCTGACTCTGTGGTTGTAACTATCCTAGCTGAGAGCAAATCTGCTAATGCACTTCAGGTAAATATTTATGAATAGCTGAAGGTCAGTAAAGAATTCATGTCTAGGTCAGAACAAAATAAAGGTCTAGACCACAACATGATAAAGGTATCTAGGTCAGATCAGTATAAAGGTCTAGGTCAAAAAGGAATAAAGGCTAAGGTCAGATAATTATAAGGTCAAGGTCAGATCAGTGTAAAGGTCCAGGTTAATTTTGTTGTTGTTTCAGGATAACAAAGTGTCTGGTGTTCTGCGATCATCAATGCATTCATTTCTATGTTTCCTACCTGCTGTTCTTTTCATAGTTTCATCTTTTTAATTTTCGTTTCATCTTTTTAATGTGTCAAAAAAAGGTTGTTTCTTTACATTTTTATAGATGCTGCATCTATTTATCTAATACTCTTGTTTTTAATTAAATTCTTTTTTTAATATTTTTCTTATATAAATTTCTCTTTTCTTTTAAAGGATTTGAGTCTTTGCCATAAACTTTGATTTTCTAATCCCTATTTCTTTACAGCCCAATGTTGTAGACCTTTGATATTTCAAACTATAAATTTTGTTAGATCAAATAATCTAAGTTTGAAATATCAAAAGTTTACACAGCTGGCAAGTTGAAAAGATATTAGGATTTTAAAATTTGGGTTTGTGGCTAAGACTCAGTTCCTTTCTTAAGGCATTGAGTTTTTGCAACAAACTCACATTTTCTAACCCCTATAGCTTCGCAACCTGATGGTGAAAACCTTTGATATTTCAAACTTAGACTATTTGATCTAACAGAATTAATAGTTTAAGATAACAAAAGTCTAGTAGGAGAATGGGTTGCTAAGTTATAGGAATTAGAAAGTCAGAGTTTGTTGCAAATAATCATTTCCTTTGTTAATACTTTATTTTTAGTTTTACAAACAGTACTTTCGATAAAATCTTGTGTAAAAACTTAAAAAAATTTAACCTTAAAAATGTTTATGCTTTATCTATATAAAGTAGGAATAACATTATTTTTAAAAGTTTAAAATATTCCGTGTCGCGCTGTCATTATTTTGAATAGTTTTCATCTTGACAATGTTATGATTTCAGTTCTGATTCCCTCCTGTAATATTGTAAATCTAAATTGTATCATTTTGTTTTAAAAATGGTATGATCTAGTTGAGAAGAAAGACCAAGTTTAACATTTTTAAATCAATATCTAAACTTAAAAAATTTGTGAAACTGTTTAAATGTTAACGTAATTATAACAAACTTAGAAAACTTCAGACAATAAGTAAAAGATAAAATTTAAAATGTTTATTTTATAAAAGCAAACATTTTTGTATAACTACCCCCATCCCCTTATAATCCATTGTTGATTGTTAGACTAAAATTAATTGTATATTTAAGTATGTAAACAAGTTTTTAAATAGAAAACTTTCATTAATAACTTAGATTATTGAGAGAAAAGGGTAAAATATAAATACAGAGAGAAATAAGAGAATGAGGGGGGGGGTAAAGAGATCTCCCCCCCCCCCGGGTAAAGCAAAGGAGATTATAAAAGATTTAATAAAAGAAAAGAAGAAAAGATTAAAGAAAGAAAGTTAAAAAGAAAAGAATAGAATGAAAGGTGAAAGAACGATAGGGAAAATCGCAATTAAGAGAAAATTGGGGATGAGGGGAAGTAATGAAAGTGTAATAGAGGCAACAAAAAACCGGATGGAAGAAAGGGTAAGTCAAAAAGAAAAGATAGTAAGGGGATTGAAGAAAAGGACATTCGAAAAAACTAGAAAAAGAAAGAAGAGGAAAGAAAGAAAGGATGGAAGGGGGAAAGAATGAAGGAATTGTCTAAAAGAAGTGGAAAAAAGAGTAACAAGAAAGGAAGAGGAGGAAGTAAAATGTTGAAAACTGCAAAAGGAAGGTATAATAAGAAAGAGTAAGTCATATGGAATTACTAGTCTTTCGGGGCACTTTGCTGAACTAAATAAGATCGAGGATTTTGTAAAAAAAAAATGTTTCCTGGATTTTCAAAATTAATGAAAATCGAATTTGGTTGAAGGCTCATTTCTACAATTTTTATCATCCATATTGGCCGTTTTCACGTTATTGGATACAAACAGTTACGAACAGACAGAAAGACAGACAAGCAAAGTATTTTTGTAGAAGGAAGAACGTAAGACTAAAAAGAGGTTAAAAAGATAAAGGAAAATTATGAATAAAAGATCAAATGGGAAAGCATATACAAGAAGATTGGGAGGAATACAAAAGTAAAAAACAGAAGGAAGACAAAAAATGTTTTTTTAAATTGCTATTTAGTTTATTTTGTTTATAGATATCAAAACCATGCTTATTCCTAGAGAGATTGTCTGCTTAAAATTTTGTTTAATTTAATTCAGTGGCTTAGAGGATAAAACAAGGGCAGACAGATGAATTATAACAGTTAGAAACCAAAATAAGCGATTTATTTTTAAAAAGATATGTTTCGAGTTTTCAGCTTCCAAATATGCTACTACAAATTAATATTTTTTTACATATTTATTTAAATTTAAAATTTTTAACAATATTCTTTAAATAGTTTATGACAGCAGATGTAGATATATTGAAATTTCTATATTCCTTGTTCTTCTTTTCTTCTTTTTTTCATACATCATAAAATCATATTTTTGGCCAAATTCAAGATCTTATTCATTCTCATTTGTGTATTCTGTTTGTTGAAAAGAAAATTATATCGTAGCTTTATTTTTAAAATTTAGTTTATCAAATTATTCTAAAAGCGGTTTCAAATTTCCCGCATTTCCTAAGATTATATTTCCACACAAATTTTAAACAATGTCTGAATTTAATGCAAACAAGCATGAGAGGAAACGTTTATACTAGGCTATACAGAAAAAAATGAAAAGTATGATTTTTGTAAAAAACAGGTAAATCAAAACTTTTGCAGTAGGGGGTGAGGTGGCTTTTAAGTAAAATAAAAGTCCATATTTTAAGTTCATAGTAAATTAAAGGAAATGAGTTTTTCCCACAAACTAAAAATTATAATCCCTATATCTGTGCAACCCGATGTCGTAGCTATGAAATCTGACAAGGTTTACACCATCAGGTTTCAAAGAAATAGAGATTAGAAAATTTGAGTTTGTGGCAAAAACTCAGTTCCTTTAAAACCCATTTTTACTTTTACTTTAAATTTACTAATTTTGTATTTGCTTTTCTATCTTTTTTATTGTCCTATGTATTGATAAATTTTTAAGTATAAAAAATTTCTTATGCTATAGTTGACGGATTTTGAATGATCGAGATCAGATACGGACAGGATACACTTCATTATAGTTGTTGTAAATTGTGTAGGGGGGGGGGGGTTAGTTTGCTTCCACTTTGTCGGATATTTGTCGAAAGTGATAAATTTGTATTTTAAAATGATGAAAACTAAAGGCGCAAAAAGCTGTGCAGGTTAATTTCATACTCGATCATGCTTGAGCCCTGGAACCAGGGGCGGATACAGGATTTAAGTGAGGGGGGGGGGTGCTAGATTTATTTGGGAATCTGAATCCGTCAAGGGGCAAAGATCCTGCCGCCCCCCCTGTATTCGCCCCTGTCTACCTATATATAAATTTAGCTTGTCTGGGTGTTTGTTTGAATCCAATAAACGTCAAAACGTTAAAAGTTTTTTATTTTTATAAAATTTTGAAAATACGCGAAAAAAATATTTTGAAATCCGCAAACTTTTGTTTGTATTTGTTTTATACCTTGCTCACAGATATGGCCACGAATAAAAGTTTAAATAGAAGATGGGCGGGAAGCGCTCTAAAAACCTAGTTATATTAAACTACTGATGAGACCTCATATTTGAACATTGAAAACATATGTTCCTACTTCAAAATTTAATATAAGAAAATGACATTTCTTAATTTTCTCAATCTTAGTTTTTAAAACTGAAAATATTTTTCCTGTTCACAGGCATAACGGTCGTACAAGTAGGCCTGGGTATCGTGGAAATTAAGGAAAAAATGGTCCTTCTTATAATTTTACCAAAATAAACCACTATTCCATTTGAAAATAACTTATCTCCTTTGTTGAATTTCAAACGAAATGTAGTTTTTTTCAACGACGCTGAATCAAAATTTTCAAATAATTTTCTGAAATAATATTCTTTTTGAAGATTTTCCCTAAACTCAAAGAATAAGAATATAAAGAAATGCTAAATAAAGATTTGTCTAGGCAAGCCTCTTCATATTCATTGCAGTCAGCAATTATGCTTTCCCACTTCTCCCACTCCTCCCACTCCTCCCTCACTCCTCCCACTCCTCCCTCACTTCTCAATAATATCAGAGTTGACAAGTTTTGAATTATCTTCTAAAAAGGATGGTTTAGGATATTGAAAATTATAGATAATAACGGAAAGCTTCGATTTTTTACTAATATTTTTTTGGCAAGATTAGGATTTGTATGCTAAGGGGGCGATTAACAATATTTTCCATGGGGAAAGTGAATAATTAAAAAGCTCACCAAAATTTTGTAACCTCCCCACCCCCCTAGTATTTTGTCAAGGTATTTTGATGATTTTTTTGTCAAGATTTTGACATTCTGTATGCATAAAATGCTTTTTTTTCGACTACGAAATGTGCACCCTTCAGGAGGTGGGTGGTGAGGATAGTAAAGGTCGGAGAGTGTTATGAATGCCAGAAACAAGCTTAAAACACTTGATTTAATGAGAATCGATACCCATATTTTATACCATGCCCATAGAATAAACCCAGAGTGGGGATGGGGTCTCTTTAAAAACTGAAGGTAGTTGGGGTAGTGAGGGTAGTTCCCATTCAGATTCAGCGTCAAGGGTGGGGGTGGGGTCTCTCTAAAAACAGACGGTAATTAGGGTAGTAAGGGTAGTTGCCATTTAGGTTCACCTTCAAGGGTGGGGGTGGGGTCTCTATAAAAAAAAATGTTTTAAATATTTAAAATGACTGAAAGAATTGGCCCCAGCAGTTTGAATATTTTAAAAATCCAAAGTTTAAAATCAAATAAAAGGGAGTAGAAGTTGCCCACTCTCTCACCGTTGTGCGGGCTTGTACCATAAATGTGTCCAGGGGGAATGTCTCAAAGTTATCCAGGACGTCCTGGAATATACACCTCGATTACAAAAAAATATTATAATTACTTAAAATTAGCTGGACTCGACATGTTCCTTTAACTAAACAATGTTAGTGTTGCTGACCAATGATATCGATGTCTTATTCATGTTCTATCCTGTAATGACGTCACTGATCCGTGCTATTCCTAAACTATGTCCTATCAAATGGTTATCAAGTTATTTTTTTAGTGTCTGATGCTTCAACCGGTGTCATGCACCTGTTCATCTCCCTGCGACATTACACTACATCTCCCTCATGAGTGTAAACCGTTTTAACACAATGTTAATTATTCAAATTAAACCGTTTTAACACTATGTTAATTGTCCAAATAAAACCGTTTTAACACAATGTTAATTATTCAAATTAAACCGTTTTATCACAATGTTAATTATTCAAATTAAACCGTTTTAACACAATGCAAATTTTTTAAACTAACACGTTTTAACACAATGCTAATTATTCAAATTAAACCATTTTAAAACAATGTTAGACAAAAAAAATTAACATTATAAAAATCAGAAAGTTAGCTCTAAAATGAGTTGGTAAACGGGGGAAAACGCAAAATTTTTCTTCTCTTTAATCCCTCCTATCAAATTATTAAACAACCAATAGTCATGCGTGACATAGGAAATTTTTTCAATCAAAATAGATACATTATCAAACATCGGCAAGCGTCATTACATTGCTTTGGTGTCTCACATTGCCATTCTATCCTGGCCAATAATTCTATCATTCTCCTTTAAAATTAAGATTATTTGTCGGAAAATTTTAGATTTCTAATCAAATAAAGGTAATGGTTTCAATCCTGCGCCATATTGAAAGAATGTTGAACATGCGGGTTTGGCAATATATCAGACCTGTTACCCCCACTTTCATTTAAATAGATTACATATATTGAAAATTCAATGCACAAAACGTATCAGATTTTTAGCCAATATATTTAAATATTAAAGCCTGAAATGTTCGAATAAAAATAAGTTTTTGCTACTAAAATTAGATTTTTTTATAACTGAATCTTTGCATCCCGATGTCGTAGACCTTTGATATTAAGTATGAACTCTGTTAGATTAAAAAGTCTAAATTTGAAATATCAAAGGTTTACACCATCAGGTTGGAAAGGTATAAAGATGTGAAAATTTGCCTCAGATTCAGTTCTTTTAAAGTACATCTTACAATGAGGCTACAACTTTTTTTTGTTTTCAATTTTAATTATGTTAGAAGCTTTTCAAAACAGCTTTCAACACATCTTAATGGTGACATGAGGTGAAGAGAGGAAAGTTTTGAAAAGTTAGAAAAGAAAAAAAGAGTAAAAGGAAAAGTCTGGTTTTAATAGGTCTTACAAGACCAAAGAATAAAACACTAGTTTCACCTCAACAAAGCTTTCGGTGTTTTCTTCAGTAATTTGCAGTACACTGACCTAAGAAGAGACTATTTAGGAGATTCCTAATCTTAACCATTAATCATTACGTTGCGTATTCAAATTTATCAATCAAATATGGTTCACTTTAAAATTATGTAAATTGTATTGAACATTTTTATTTACATTAACTGATTTCATTCCAAATGAACAATAAACTTAAAACGTTAATATAATATGTTACGAATATTAATTAGATTAGAAACTGTGAGCAGATTGGTTTACCATAAAAAAAATACGTTTAAGATTGGGTATTTGGCATGAACTATGTTTTTTAATAGAAATATTTGATAAATTTTCGAATTAAAGAATATGTTTTTTTCGAAAGATTTACCGATTTTATCATTCGTGGATTTATCCAAATAGAATCAAGCGTATCAAGAACACAGTTTTTTACATCTCAGATCAGAGAGTATGTGTGTAATCTACAATGCTTAATATCGATAACCAATTTGACAACTTTTAAATTTCAGGATAATGTGCTTCAAGGGACATGTCGTCGTAATTTTAAGTAGGCCTCCATTTAAAGATAGGCTTTCAACTTTTACTTGATTTATAATATGGAAGATATTATTCTAGCTTGAAAACTGTTTTATTCTGTTAATTTTTCCATTGTTTCTGCAACAAACATCTGGAATTTTTTTTTTCAGAGAAACCACAAATAAGAACATTGATATTTAATTGATTCTTGATCAGTTTTTAAGGGTGATTCGGTCATGCCGCTCAAAATGGTGGTCACTAAAAATATTGGTTTACTGCAGTCCCTCTGATCCCACAATTTTTAGTTTCTTTGCTATGGGTTCCAAACTTCCAATTCACGCACCTCTGCCACTTTAGTAAAACTAAATTAAACCTATTTGAAGCATGAAGTCTGACCGCGTCAACCTTGTTGCACCGGCTAGTCCTGTCCATAGAGCTATGTACAAACTGGGACCGGAAAGGTTGACCCGGCACGGAAATTCAAATGTACTATGGCTGCCTGTTAATTACATTTTACAAAAGGAATTATTTTAATTCTTCGGAGAACTAAAGAAATTGATATCATTAACCTACTGATCCTGGGATTCACAACACTAAAGTGTTGTTCTCAGGATTCATTTAAATATCTCGGTTCTGGATTCACTTAAATATCTCGGCTCTGGATTGAAAACTGCAGAAATATCTGGAAAACATCTTAATTCTGGAGAACTGCACGAAGATGCAATATTTGGAAGGATTGGATTTTTTATCTTAATTGTTTGACATTTCAATGTTAAGTCAAAAGATTTAGCTTCGAATATCCAGGCCTACACACAAACCTTATCCCCACACTCCTGTATACCGAGTCTATTAGCGCCTGATCCAATCAGGGTTCAGTCAGGTGTTTGTTGTCTATTCTGAACCAATAGAAATAGTATGGCTATAACATCTATCTTTCTATCTATCTCATTATCCAATCAGTTATGAATCCTTCAATTCGACGCTAACAGTAAATGGAAATATTTACTTCTACTGAAACCATGGGGCCCATATACCCTCTCTAGTTCAATTCAAGTACCATGCCGACTTGTAAGCAGCTAGAGCAATCTGCACATTGCACACACAGAACTATATACAGAAAAACGGGTCAGTACATTAGGAAAATGCAGTACACTTTATAAACAAATTTATAAAAGTTAAAGGTTCCCTGGGCGAGTCTATTTATAATCCAATTGTTAACAACAAAGCAACTAGCAAAACTTTTTTACTGTTTAGATTTATGTTGTTAAACTTTAGCCATTTTCTCTTTCTGGACAGGAGCCTCCAGCATGGTTTGCACTTTTACACTTAGCATTATATTATTAATGCAATACTTAGGTTCGCAACAAAGCGTAACACAGAAAAATGCAACAATGCAAAAATAAGAATATAAAATCTTCAAGTGGTCCTCTTGCAGTTTTATACTGCGACATCTCAGATTAACAACGGAAGTTTTATAGTGTTAACAAACAAAAAAGATACCATCGTTTAAATGTCCTGAAAGTATATAGATCGAGTTTTTGCAGTTAGTTTCTATACTTCTCTGCTGGAAAATTCCGCAGGTTACTTTTATAGAGAATTGTAATCGAAAACACTAAGATATCGAAAACACTAAGATATCGAAAACACTAAGATATCGGAAACACTAAGATATCGAAAACACTAAGATATTGAAAATACTAAGATATCGAAAACACTAAGATATCGAAAAACAGGGACACGTAGGGTAAATTGTAAGTTGAACCGGGCACTCTTCACATGGAGGGATACTTGAAATTACATTGACAGACCCTTTAAATTCTGAAATAGAAAGTGTTGATTTGATTAATAATAATTTATTACTCGTTTAGCCAATATTTTGATAAATTTATTTTCAACGATGGTAAAATGCACAAAATATTCACTTGCTAGCAGAAATGCAGGATTAGACTGGGAAATATTCTTATAAACAGCGACCGAATTCAAAGAATTTGAGCCGCGGCTTAAATTTAAGACGCGGCTCAAACATGGTTAGTTCCACTCAAGGTTGTATTCTATGTTTCACGATTTAAGCCGGAGTTCAATTGAAACCGGTTTCGGCGGATTTGAGTCGCGGCTCAAATTCATTAAATTCGGACTCAGATTAGAAATTTTGAAATTCATTGACTTGTATCTTCAAATCATTTTAATCTCACTTGTGACATTTGGATTTTAATTTATTGAGTCGGTTTTGAAGTTTAAAATACTATTTATAGAATTAATTAGATCTGGATTAGTTTTGTATGTTTCTGACATTATAGAAGAACTTTATTAATTAAAACCAAAGTTAGCAAATTTTAGCAAGTATATTGTTGAGCATCTTATTTAAGTACAAAGTAAGTGTTTGAAGCGATAGACAGCCTTTAATAACGACGACCCTCCGTTAACGGTCGTCGTTAACGATCGTCAAAAAGTAAAAAAGTGAAAACTTTCATCCCTATATACAGTACAACGAATGTACATGGTGGTCCAATAAACATGAAAACTCAGAGACGAATTCGAAATCGTCTTTTTAAAGAATTAGCGGTATGTAACCTAATTTCAATGGTGAAAATAATGTTACGTCTGCTAGAGTCTATTTCATGTAAACGGTAAAAGACTGTTTTGTTATCCTGCAAAACGTTGTATGATGTTCTGTAACATTTCTGCAAGATAAAAAGTGAAGAGAGACAACTGTACTATATTTGTATACAAGAATTTATTTCTGTAATTATTAAGTACACCACAGTATGCAATCAAAACATAAACAAACAAATTCTGAACTCTAGCAGACGGATTATGGGCATCACAATACTAAATCAAAAAATCGTTTACAAAGACGATATCAAAATCGTCTCTGAATTCCCATGTTTATTGGGACACCCTGTAGTATTCCATCTAAAGCGCTTAACACTGAAATTTACTAGTCTTGGGATTTCCCAAATGTAGTCCACCGCTTTTGCACCTTCAAACTGATATTATGAAGTTTTTCAAGATTCGATTTGATTAAATAAATTTGTTTCAAAAATACAGAGAAATTTTAAAAATGTCTTAGTCATAAATAAACTATCGGAAATAAAAAATGATTCGTTGCTATATCCATATATTTATTTGGAAACCGACATAACAGTTTATTTGGAGACCGACATAACAGTTTACTTGGAAACCGACATAACAGTTTATGACGGAAAACTTGAAAGTTATAAGCTCTAACATTGATAATGGAATAGAATATTTCTCCATTTTCTTTTGTAAATGTGTAATTTTATTTCAAACATAATCGGCTGCATTAAGTTTAAATATTGACGTAATAAAGACGTAATATATCTACTCATTATATATGAGTAACAATGTCGAACTGTTCAATGTGCAATGTGAATATGGACAATAGATATAATCGTTAAAATAATAATGTTTACTGGGTATTTTCCTATTCTAGATAATAGTAAATCGATCTCTGCAATTCAACCTGCATTGTTTAGTCACTTCAGTCAGTATCTTCAAAAGATTCAAATTGTGTGGATACAAATCAGAAGCAGAAATAAAAATATGAAGGTTAAACCAGTTAAAGCGCAAAATAAATTTAAAGAGACTGTTAACAAAATAAAGCGGAATATTGGATATGTGAAATTTTAGGACTTTTTTGCGGGAAACTTTTTTCCAAGGACTTTTTTGGGGGTTTCCCGTCAAACTCCCCCCCCGCCCCCCAGCATATTCTGGTTCTCAAGTACCCCAGCAGAGATAGGGTTAAGGAGAAGGATTTTATTTTTTTCTCTATTTGTCAAGTCTCATTTTTATACAAAAATCATATGGACTTGTTTTCTTTGCTTTCACTTTCAAACAATAACTTTCAAAACTGATCTACGAATTATGATCCCCCCAGGTAGAATTTCTGATCGGGTCATTGTGTACAGTGGTTGTACAACTAGAAGTCTAAAATTCCAGATGCCCCCTCTATTACTAATATCTCGATGGATAAACCAAAGATAGATTATGAAAAAGATAATATTTTTGCCAACCCTTAACGATGTCGGGGTAAATGGCTTTCTACATATTTAATCAACTTCCTATTTGCTATTTGCAAAATTAATAAAAGTGAATAAATTGATAAATTCATTTATGTTATTCTGTATGTTAAAAAATAAGGAATATATCTATCCCTGGTATTCTGTCTTTTAATTAATGAGAAATATATTAATCCCTGTTATTCTGTCTGTCAATAAATAAGGAAGATATCTATCCCTGGTATTCTGTCTGTCAATAAATATGGAACATTTCTATTCCTGGTGTTCTGTCTGTCAATAAATAAATATATCTATCCCTGGTATTATGTCTGTCAATAAATAAGGAATATTTCTATCCCTGGTATTATGTCTGTCAATAAATAAGGAATATTTCTATCCCTGGTATTCTGTCTGTCAATAAATAAGGAACATTTCTATCCCTGGTGTTCTGTCTGTCAATAAATAAGGAAGATATCTATCCTTGGTATTCTGTCTGTCAATAAATAAGGAACATTTCTATCCCTGGTATTCTGTCTGTACATTTTTATTTATTGGGGCTAAAAATGGTTAATTTAAAGATTACAAATTTTAAGGTTTGCATATGATTTTGATTTTTTTATATGACTCACTAGTCACTAGTCTCCTTTTTCGATCTGATTTCCATGTTTATCTAAAACAAACTGTACTTGACATGGAATAAAAGCCAGTGTACGCATACAAAAACAATTTCTCTTTTTAACTTTAATCAGGGTAAATCATGTTTTTTTTAAACTTTCTTATCATTTAATACTTTCACTAGTTACCCATGTCCTTAAGAATACTCAGAACGTTCTCAAAGCCAAACATTTTGGTGGTTGGAAGAATGGAGTTTTTAGCTCTTAATATAATGTAGTATCATCCTCCTAGGGCACTAACTCGATTTGAGTTTGTTCATCTGTGTTTATTTGTTGTTTATTTCTTAAATCATGGCTTCAATCAATATTTGTTAACCCTATTCCTGCTGGGGGGGGGTCAATTTGACCCCCCCTGTAGTTTTTTTTACATAACTCAAAAAGTATTGGTCTGAGGCTGTTGAAATTTTCTGACTTTTCTTACATACCCAAAGCCCTCCCTTTAGGTCTAAAACCGGGCTTTAATACTAACTGCCTGAGTCCTCAGGCATACTGCCTGAATGACTGCTTTTGCCTGTAACAAACTAAATCTTTGTTTTGACCCACTTTCACTTGTCAGATTTTGATAAAATTTAGCTTTTTGGAAAGCCTATGACATAAGGAAACGGATTGCACAAGTTTTGCGAAAAAAAATTGCAAATTTTTTGCAAACAACCTGTCAAAGGAAATTTGCACATTTTTAGTTTTTCTTGATTAAAAATCAGGTTATTTAAAATTTTGCAAAAATTTTTGCATATTTGAAATGGCATGGTCAAGAACTTTTCAAAAATGTATAATTTTTCATTTTTTGGAAACATTTTTTTTTGCAAACATTTTTACTATAAAACTGGATTTTGCGATAAAAAATTCAATTTTCTCAAATTTGCAAATTTTTTTGCAGATTCTAAAAGTAGAGCACAAGAGCTTTCTAATGATGTATCATTTGTCATATTTGGACATCAAACATGGGATTTAGAGGGGGGGGGGTCAAATTGACCCCCCCCCCCGCGTATCCTGGTTTTCAAGTACCCCAGCAGGGATAGGGTTAACTGTATGACACAATTTAATTGAAAATACCTACCCGGCCATAGCATTCATACGAATGCGCATGTTATTAAGTATCAAATTAAATCACCCAACAAATCCTTCTTTTTGGTTTTCATTACTCTTCAGGTCGTCAAAACAAAATACTTTCCATGTGATTTTCATATTTATGTATTAAATATGACGTATGAAGTTTAAGAAGTTGTTTGTGTGATGGATTTTCGACTATAAACATGCTACCAGAAAATAGTCACTTTATAATTTCTCCAGCACTAGCTTACTTAGTATTTTGAACACAAACCGTGATCTGTCCTTTCAAGATAGGTTGAGATGTTTTTGTTATTATTTTTTTTCATCAATTAGTTTGATAGGATCCTGTTCTTAACGTCTACTTGCATTTTGGCAATCTTCTATCTGATTTTGTTGTTGAGTTTTACCATATTGCGTTGTTTTTCTAAAGTCACTCTTTATCTCTGTTATTCTGTCTGCTACTTAATAAAAAATATATCTATCCCTGTTATTCTGTCTGTTAAACAAAAATGAATATATCTAACCCTGTTATCCATGTTATTCTGTCTGTTAATAAAAAGGAATAAATCTAACCCTGTTATTCCGTCTGTTAATAAAAGATGAACAAATCTAACCCTGTTTAACTGTCTGTTAATAAAAAATGAATATATCTAACCCTGTTATCCTGGCTGTTAATAAAAAATGAATAAATCTAACCCTGTTATTCTGTCTGTTGATAAAAAATTAATAAATCTATCTCTGCTATTCTCTCTGTTAATAAAAAATGAATATATTTAACCCTGTTATTCTGTCTGTTAATAAAAAAGGAATATATCTATCAATGTTATTCTGTCTGTTAATGAAAAAGGAATATATCTATCAATGTTATTCTGTCTGTTAATAAAAAAGAAATAAATCTATCAATGTTATTTTGTCTGTTAATAAAAAAGGAATATATCTATCCATGTTATTCTATCTGTTAATAAAAAAGGAATATATCTATCCATGTTATTCCGTCTGTAAATAAAAAATAAATATATCTATCCCTGTTATTCTGTCTGTTAATAAAAAATGAATAATAATATCCCTGTTATTCCGTCTGTAAATAAAAAATAAATAAATGAATTTATCCCTGTTATTCTGTCTGTTAATGAAAAATAAATATATCTATCCCTGTTATTCTGTCTATTAATGAAAAATAAATATATCTATCCCTGTTATTCTGTCTGTTAATAAAAAACTAATATATTTATCCCTGTTATTCTGTCTGTTAATGAAAACTGAATAAATCTATCCCTGTTATTCTGTCTGTTAATAAAAACTGAATATTTAACCCTGTTATTCTGTCTGTTAATAACTAACCCTGCTATTCTGACTGTTGCTGATAAAGCTAAATATATTTTTCTCTGGTTCTGTTTTCTGAAGCCAATCATCTGTCAATATAACACAATTTAATTTATTAAGCTAAATATTAAAATAAACTTTTCATATTTAGATACTCATATAAAGTGTAAAATTATATTTGATATTATATTTTTTAAGAACTAAAAAGAAACAAATTGGAGAAAATTACTTTTTTAAGAGAGCAATAGGTATAGGTTAAAATGGTTGAATGGTTTGAAGGGGCATGGCGGCCATATACTTCAGACGTTTATTGGATCAATAATGAGACAGCTATTTTTGCTTTTTTGTCTGGAAATGGTTTGAATTCTGACAATTCCTTTTTTATCTCTGCTGCATAAATTCATCATATACAGAGAAATCAGAACTAAGAATTTATAAATAAAAATAAGTACAAAACCGTTATCAATTTTGCTTTAAATTATATTATTTCATGAACCAACGGTGAAATTAATTCTTTTATTCGTTTTGAAAGTTTAATTTCCAATAACATTATAACTAAAATTGGCCTAGAAACTGATTTCAGAGATTTATGGACCTTAAACCTCAATTTATTTAAAATATTCATGTCAAGTTTGTGTTGCAGGTTTACCAGGGAATAATAGTTTAAGGAAATGGAAAAGAGGAAAGGAAGTTAAGGAGATATGCAAATTTAAAGTTTATGTTAAACAGAGAAGAAAAAAGAAAGTGAAGGGGGGAGTTATAAGGTAGTAAAAAAACGCTTTACATCTTTTTCTCTTAAAGGCTTAACCCTAAACAGTCTGGGGGGGGGGGGCGTTTGACGCCCGGCCCCCCATAGTCTTTTTTCCTAGGACTTTCATATTTGACACTATCACCGTTAAGACTTTTGACTTTTAATAAATAGAAATTTAAAGGATTTTTTGTAAAAAATATTTCATTTCAACCCTCTCTTCTATGAGCTGGGCTTCATCGTGCATTTCAACCCTATACCTATTCTGTTAAGGCCTTTTTCCAGGTAGTACATAGATACAGACCACCAGCCTTCATAGAGTTAATCAAAACAAAATTATCAAACAATATATTTTTAATTTAATTTAATTTTTAATAATAAATTTTCTTTTGTGTTATATTTTAAGCTGAACCATCATGCAATATTATTTTGTATTTTGTGTTTGAAAATAAATACTATATATATCAATAAAAGACAAAGACTTTTCTCTCAAAGGCTTAATTACACTATAGTTTCAAAAGAAGTAAATATTTCCATTTAATATTAGCGCCGATTTAAGGATTCCTATCTCTAGTTGGATAAAGAGATAGATGTTACCACCATGCAATTTTTATTGGTTCAGAATAGACACCAAACACATGACTGGACCTGATTGGATCAGGCGCATACAAGAGTGACAAGACCATAATAAATTTGATACTACAATGTTTCTAGGATACTATCTAAATCCTTTGCATATATCTTTATATATCTTTAGTAATAGATCGCTATCATTTTAAATCTACATAATTTAACAAAAAGTCATTAAAAATTATTTAAATAAAAACAATCTAAGCTGAAAACTTTAGAATGGGATTAAATTAATCCCGATCGCTTAATCTGAGTATCTAATGTACACACTTTTGATTTTTTCTTGATCCTCTCATTTGGATCCCTACTGTATAAAAGTTACATTTGATAATAATTACAGATACGATGCTATATCGATTGGACTCATCATATCCGATTGAACAAAAGTCAGCTGTTCACAAACCGGCTTTTAGAGCATTTAAACAATCATAAATTTAATCATGTAATATAAACTTAACATATGTTATCACATTTGGGGACTATAGTAATTTGAACGTTAGACTAAATAAACATTAATCCAAAACTTACGTTCCTTCAATCATTCGTTATTTCGATTGATATGACACCACAAATGCAGGAAAATTAAAAACCGGTTTTTCAAAGTTAAAGAGCGCATCTCAAATCTTTAGAAATTAATCCAAAGACTGAATTAGTCTGGAGATTATCAAAAAGAGAGGATCAAGCATTGATCTCGAAATCCACCATTCTAAAGTTTTCAGCTCTGAATGTTTTTGTTATCGGATTTATTAAAAACTGCGTTTACACCTTAACCCCTCTCAGAAGGGTTCGTTTAATAATCATGTTCAATTTAACTCGTGGTTAAGTAAAATAAAAAATTTCCTGAAAAATAAGCCAATTTTATTGTCTAGCTTTTCAGGTAAAGTGCATTACTTTTTGACAAAAATTTTGAAGAGCAGGATGTTATTTTATTTTATTGTCCCAAGAGACAGTTTTGTTAATTAATATTCCCGCTGGTAGGGGAATCGATGATTGGTATAAATTTTGATCAAAAGGCGGTTTATTATTTAACACCCTTTTCGCCATCGATACAAGGTAAATAGTTTTATAAAACAATAGAAATCTTGGCCTTAGGCAGTTGTACCTGACCTTAGGGAGTTGTACCAGACCTTAGGCAGTTGTACCTGACCTTTAAAGTTTTGTCCACGGAGAATATAGAAAACAGTTTTAAGTTTAAATTTGTCCAGCTGACTTCTCAACAATTTCCTGGTCATTTCCTTTTCCAAAAATTCCTTTCAAGCAAGTGTTTGCAGCAGGATATATTGGGAAATATAAAATATTTCTAATAAATAATAATATTATTTGAAGGGTTCTACGACGAAATGTTTAAATTAGCTAGAAAACTAGCTGAAAATATTGATAGAAATTTGTAATAAAAATTGTTTTAACTTTAAACAATCGACTTCATTAATAATTCTTTGCATTTATTCCAACATTGATCTAGCTGACGTTTTATGGTTGACATTTTCCGAACAATATTGTAATAATTTATCATTTTGATTATTAAAAAAAATAATATTTTTTTCTTTTCTTTTGCTGTAAAAAGCTATAAGTTTGAAAGTGGGTTCCATTCTCTTATATTTTTTTAAAGAATGTATATTACATTTTTTTCCTTTATTATAAACTAATCTCTTTATGCCCTTTACAGTCATTACCCAAATCTTTTAGTTAACCTGGATTTCATATATATATTTATATATTAGGCTTTTAGGATTGTGAACATGTTCTTTTAGTTTACATTTTAAAACAAAGAATAACAAAATTTTGCGGATTTTGAAAAAAAAATTCGCGGATTTTCAAGAATTTAATTTTTTTTTACTAAATTAAAAACCTTTATAACACATTTTTTTATTTTTATCATTCATAAACCTTCCCTGTGGTCATGTGATGTCCCACAACAAATTTGGGCCAAATCGGTTCAGCCGTTTTGACGTTTATTGGTTACAACCAAACAAACAGACAGACAGGCAGACAAGCCAAATTTATATATAGATGTATATATTTGTATATATATATCTATATCCTTATTTGATTACCCAATCATCAGGGTTTATTGGAGCAATGGTTATAGATCCATAATCCAAGGATTCATGGTTCAAGCCCCGCCAACTGCAAAATGTAAAACTGATAAATTGAGCCATACTAATGAGTCCTAATAGGACGAAACACTATTGATTTTTATGTAGTAAATGCCGTACGCTTATAACTTCGACCCAAACTGTATCAGGTATAACCTGACCGCTATCAAAGTCAACCAGGCTACAATCCCGTGAACTATCAACGCCACTACCACTGGGCGCGATCTCGGTAGATATCAAACAATCTATTAATCAGGCTCTAAATACCACACAGGGACACAAGCATAGCTCTCAAACAATCTATTAATCTGGCTCTAAATACCACACAGGGACACAAGCATAGCTCTCAAACAAGCTATTACTCAGGTGTAATAGTTAAGCTTAATAAACGTAATTACAATTCCTACGTCGTTATCTCTATCACATGATTATAGCAATCATGTTACGTATTACAGCACAGTTAGAAATAGTCGCAATTTAAGATATGCTTCATTCATATCACATCATTAAGCTAACCATGCTACATATTCATTCAGAACGCAGTTCGAATGAATAATGGTTTTTCACGTAGAATTTACAAACATCGATCATTAATAATGTTCTCGATCATCAATAATGTACAACGTACTGCAAAGGAATTGACTCTTTGCCACAAACTCAGATTTTCTAATCCCAATATCTTTGGAACCCAATGTCGTAAACCTTTGATATTTCAAACTTATATTGTTTGATGTAACAAAAGTCATATTTTAAAATTTCAAAGGTTTACGACGTTGGAATCCAAAGATATAGAGATTAGAAAATCAGAGTTTGTTGAAAGAGTCAATTCCTTTACAGAATATCGTATTATCCGATATTTATTACATATATGCTCGTTTAGTCCGCTAAACTTGGGCACTAGCTGCAGTGGTAATGAATAGGTCTACTAATTAGCATTATGCAAGGCCCTCAACTTATAATAAGCTGTTTGAGCTCTCTGGTCCCTATATTTCATTACCAAATCATCAGGTTTGGATGGAGCAGTGGTCAGCGTGTTAGATCCATAATCCAAGGATTAATAGTTTAAGCCACACCAACTGTAAATTCAAAAACTGATGAATTGAGCCATACTAATGAGTACTAATAGGACAAAACACTGCGTCTATGGATAATATATATATTTATATATTTATACCAGAGATCTATTAAAGGGTAGAATATGCGATAGTTTCCACAGCAGAAAATTCATCCCAACAACTCTTTAACAAGTCGTGCTAAATTTCCAATTAAAAAAATGACAAAATTGGAAATTTCCCAAACACCTGGGAATCTGAAGAATTCCCTATATACCTTGTAATCTGAGGAATTCTCAAAATTCCCGGGAATCTGGGAAATTCTACAAATTCCTTTGGAGAATCTGAGAGAGGTCTACGTTTCAATCACAGAAATGACTAAAATGCCTAGCTATTTTGAGAATTTCCCAAATATTCAGATATTGGGATAATTCCCAATTAATCCAGTCGCTTGGGAAATTTCTAAAATCTCAAAAAAATACTACTCTCAAATTCCTCAAATGCCTGGTAATCTGGGGAATCTGGTAAATCTGAGTTATTCCCCAAAATCCTGGGAATTTGTGGGATTTCTCAACTATGCGGATATTCCCTAAATTCCTGGGAGAATTTGAGAGTAGATTATTTTTCAATTAAAGGAAATTTGTGGGTATTTTACCAAATACCCACAAATTTTGTGAATTCCCGAATTATCCAGTCATACCACTATCAAAGGAATTGAGTTTTTGCCACAAACTCTGATTTTCTAATTTCAATATCGTTGCAACCCAATGTCGTAGACCTTTAATATTTCAAACTATGAATGCTATTAGATCAAATAATGTAAATTTGAAATATCAAAAGTTTACATCATAAGGTTGCAAAGATGTAGGTTTTACAAAAACTGAGTTTGTGGCAAAGACTCAATTCCTTTACACAGAAGTTCAGGAAATCGGGAGAATTCTCCAAAAATCTACGAATTTGGGAAACTCCCCCAATTCCAATTTTCTATCAAAATTATTTTTGATGTTGGGTCATGGTAAATTAACAATTTATAAAAGTCAAGTTTATGGAATAATTCTGCATTTGTTAATGTGACAAGCTATTCGACAAATCAATAATTAAAACAAAAATAAAACTTCACTTTTATTTGAAATTAAATCTTAAAAGGATATTCTAGAAATAAATTAATCTTTTTGAGAAAGTCCATGAAACCAATAAAACTCAGTACAATGATATTTACTGCTACGACCTAATCCAATTGCACGATAATTACTTTAAAGCAATGAAGTTTACCATGAAGTGTGCATGAATGATAAAGTGCACAATAGGTTCATAAATATTTTTTATATTTCCTAATTTAATTATTTAGGTAAAATCTGTGGTAAACTCAATTTCTTACAGGGACTGTAAAGGAAAAATGAGACATGAACATCAGAACATGAACATGAACATGAACATCTTATAGGTATCGTTCAACTCCTGAGATTCTCAGGTTTTATCCTATACCCCCTCTCATGTTTCCTTTACAGTCCCTTTAATATTTACTTAAATAGAGATTAAGTTGAAATCACGTCTACAGTCCCTTTCAGTTCCGTTCATGATTTTTGTCTAAAAAAAGCTACAATTGCGTGATATTTTCACAAAAAAACTTATTATCAATGAATGAGTGCAAAATCAAAATCTTGAAAAAGCTAGATGCTTAGATAAGTCAGTAGTTTAACAAGTTGATTATCAAATCTTAAGTGTGTTGTAAAAAAATGTTCGCCTGTTTTGTTACAAACCCTGTAGATTTGTATTCTAAAACTGAGATGAACACTGCACTTACTGTTTGATTTGAAAGTTTTAAAACATGATACGATTATGAACTGCACAACTCAAACAGTTTGTAAACAATGGTAAACAACCAAGATTTAAAAGTTTTGAACTGTAATCCAAGAAAACTTAAATCCACGCTTACACTACAGAGTTGGGAACTTTAGAGTTGGATATAGAAGATTCCAACTGTTATATCTTCCATATATTCATTTTAGTTATTCCTCTCCTGAGCAACAACAGTTATATCTTCCACATATTCATTTTAGTTATTCCTCTCCTGAGCAACAACAGTTATATCTTCCACATATTCATTTTAGTTATTCCTCTCCTGAGCAAAGCGCCTTTCAAACCCTGACCTGGGAACTCTTGTATGTTTGTACCAAAAAACCCCTCTAGAAACCTAAACCTAAATCGAAATCCTAAATATTTTTATGAGGACAGTTGATGTCGGATAGCAGCAAGATTCTCAATAATGAACAGATAGACAACGGGATAACCCTCAAATCAAAACCGATAATGCAGAGAAACTCTTTATTTCCTTAAAAATGAAATGGATAATAACATATAAATTATTACAATGTTTTATGATTTTTTTAATGAAAAGATTCTTACGATCTATTAAAGGATATGCAGGTTAAAACCGTCGGGGAGTCCTAAGACGTTTTTATATATTAAAACTTCTGAAAAGAATGACAATTAATTATTAACGAAAGTCACTAATTCTTTATATGAAAATATTCTTTGCTTAACTTAACAATAATAAAAGTGTTTAGACTCCGTTACCGGAGAACAAAGAAACTGGGGCTAAAATTGTTTGGTTTGTTGTCTCCGAGAGAGGATTTCAAGTTAAAGACGACATTACATGGATGGACGGAGAGATCTTATAGTTAATGGTTGACAACAGTATGCTTAATTTTAATTGACCCTCCATGAAAAGATAGCTATGATATTTCTCTCATTTTTGACACTATCACCGTGAAGTTTTTTTACTTTTAATGAAAAGTAATTTAAAGGATTTTTTGTAATTTTTTTTTGTATTTCTAGGGTAGGGTACAGGGCGAAAAAAAGTCTGGTCTGTGAAAAAAATCTAAAATAGCATAAATAACTTTTTTTGTGTCTAAAGCTACAGATCTAAAACTATATTTTTAAAAAGCCCTTGAAACGTGAATGTAGAAACATGTGTCACACTTTGATATTTGTTTAAAACAAAAAATAAAACTTTTCTTCACTTTTTTGACCCGTTGTAGGCATTTTTTTCAACCCTCCCTATCACCCAAACCTTCAAAGTTATCAGTCTAATTTTTTTTCTATGAGCTGGCCTTGAAAAATTGGGCTATGAAGATGCATTTCAACCCTATACCTATGAAGATGCATTCTTTGCGTCTTTTTTCTACAAAGATGCAGATCCCCTAGCCTTGGGAATAAAGGATTGTCATCTTTGCATGAAGGGCCATTTAAAATTACGCAAAAATTCCCTTTAAATAATTATATTATTATGCATGTTTTACTACAAGGGTTACTTTGAAGCTACCGACCTAAATCAACTACTTTCTATAATATTATCCTGTTCTTGAAACACAAGGCAAGTCTTCTCAAATTTTTTTAATTTATTAGAGCTAAGTTTAAATACTGCCTGGTCTGTATATCTGCATGAATATTGGGTTACCTGGAAGTAAACATCAGGTCTATCGGTATCGGATAGTTTATTAAATTAGCTCCAGCCTAAATCAACAACAACAACCTTTGGAATAATATAAACAAACAATTTGCCATCAAAACATTTGATATTTACAATCTACCTTGCATCCATAACAAAGAGCAGTGCAATGAATTGTTAACCATAATTCTAGTACTAAAGAATGGTACTTTCTATACAGGGGGTTCGTCGTTTCAAAATCTTTTTGATTACAACTATACTAATGACTGTTAAAGATAATATATTTTCAGTTTTTTGGTATTTCTGAGAATTTAAGTTTAAGCTTATTTATTTCCTTAAGAAATATGTTTTACCAACTCTGGTATAAAAAAAGGCACAATGAATTTTGAAAATAATGAAATGTTTCATCTGAAGGAAAGATAAACAATTAACCAAAGGAGTTGAGTCTTTGCCACAAACTTTGATTTTTAAATCCCTGTATCTTTGAAACCCAATGTCGTAAATCTTTGATATTTCAAACTTATATTATTTGATCTAACAGAAGTAATAGTTTGAAATGTAAAATGTCTACGACATTGGAATCCCAAGTTATTGGGATTAGAAAATCAGAGTTGGTGGCAAAGACTCAATTCCTTTCTTCATTATGTTATGTCCCCTCAAGACTCTCCCTTCTTTTTACTATTTGAAAGTTGTAAAGATAAAATTCTCAAAATTATAAACAATGTTTTCATGGTAATAGTTTTTTCTTGATCATTAGTTTTAGAAAATTTAGATTTATTGTATTTTGAGAGTTATGGTCGGTCAAATAAACAAACCAAAGATTACAAAGATCCAACGTGATACATATAAAGATTTAGATGTGAAAATGCATCGCTTAATGTTTTCTAATTAGAGCATATCAAGCACTAAATTATCAAATCCGAATTCAATATAATATATCTTATTTAAATTGAATCAAAATGTACTCGTATTGGATCGGAATTGCAATTAAAATCTTAAAATACAAATCTCATGAACTGTAGTTATAATAGTGTTAAAGGGCAAAATGTTTAAATTTTTTTAGTTCCATAGATTCACCCAAAAGTCCACAGAAATTCTCTTAGTTATAAGCTGCATAAGTAAAAGTGAATTTTTTTAGCAAGGTTTAGGATTAAATTTTACTATTTCACTAAATCTTTAAAATGGAATCAAATATTGTGCCATCTTGCTTTTCTGTAATATTAATAATTCAATCATCATTTTTGCTCATAAGGAACTGAAGTTTTGCCACAAACTGCGATATTCTAATACATCTCTCTAGATATCTACAGAGACAGAGATCTATCTGATTTCAAAGCTTGAAATATCTCTGGTCTCGACTTTGGGTCGCAAAGATATTGGGAAAATGGAAAATCAGAGTTTTTGGCAAAGACTTAATTCCTTAGATAAAATACTTATGATTGTAAATTGCAACAATTGAACCAAATGATTGTAAATTGCAATCCTCATGTTTGTGTAACCTGATCATGTAAACCTTTAAATTGCAAAATGCGATTGTTTGAACTAAAATAATTCGTCAAAAATCAAATGTCTACATCGGGTTGCAATGATGTAGAATTCCTCTGTTGACATATGGATACAAATGTTTGCAGCTAAAGAAGAATAAAAAAGAGCTAGTATGTAAATATATAAATACTGGTTTCTGCAGGGGGAAATTTGGAAACCAGGAAAATCTGAAAACCAGGGGAATCCCCCCCCTTTCAATCTCTGCATTAAATATTACCCCTAGGGATTCCGGAGCAGATAGTTAGATAGTTAGATAGATAAGTATTCATAAATATTCATAAATATTAGATTTATCCATTTTTAAATCTTTCTCATGGCTGATTTTAAATTAAACAAAATTAAGTGTTAAAGTGCTTAACTTGGCTTAAAAATCGGTTTTATTTCTACTTTGGTCCATTGTGTTTGTGTCAAGTTTGAATTGAACATTAACCCAATTAGAACAGGTTTTGTAGTTTTTTTTAATTCATAGGCTATAGGCAGTGGGCGCGGCGGTTGCAAGGGAAATGGTTAAAATCTAAAAAAAAATATTATAAAAATTTTTTTGCACAATCTGTAAGAAAGTGGTAAAATATGGATAACTGACAATATATTTGGACATTATTTGTTTATAAAACAAGAAATGGATAATTTTTTTACACAAAGGAAATGAGTCTTTGCCACAATTTCAGTTTTTGTAAAACCTGTATCTCTGCAACCTTATGATGTAAACCTTTGTTTGAAATATTAAAGGTCTACGACATTGGGTTGCAACGTTATTGAAATTAGAAAATCAGAGTTTGTGGTAAAAACTCAATTTCTTTTGTAAGATAAAACTTAAATAGTATAGTGGTTATCATTTTACAAAATCTATCAAAGTAAGATTTAAAGGAATTGAGGCTTTGCCACAAACTCCAATTTTCTGATCCCTATATCTTTGCAACCTAATTTCGAAGACCTTAGATAATTAAAATTATGAATTCTATTGAATCAAATAATCTATATTTGAAATATCAAAGGATTACACCATCAGGCTGCATAGATTAGGGATTAGGAAATTAGAGTTTCTTTAAGAATTAAATAAAAAGGAAAATGGTGGATAGGTCAGAATATCATAGTCTGCTCAGCTCTAATTCCTGTTGATTATTAAGGTTTCATAATTAACATGTATCAGGTGTCATATTCAAACTTACAACTAAATTATATTCAAACATATTCAAATTAAAAACTTCACAGACCCTGTGAAAACGGTCTCATAGGTTGCTGATCTTTCATGTGGACCATTAGATTTATCAAGAAGAAATTAACTTAATCTGTTGGTCAAAAAACTATGTGGATTAGTGGTGATGACTTGATTAACGATAAGAAAACTCCCGACCTGGAATCATTATTGAACTTTATAAGAACTATGTTGTTTTTATTTCATACAAATAATCAAATTCAGATACATGTGGAGGCTATATCATAATTAAGAGCTAAATAGTGTTAAAAAGAAATTAAACCTTATGTAATAAATATCAGTTATTCCAGAACGTGTTGCAAAGATATAGGACTACACATTTTGTTTGTGGCAAAGACTCAATTTTTTGTAAACTTAAAAATATAAAGTGAAGTTCGGTTAAAAATACCTTGGTTAACCAATAAGTATATGATCTATCAACTCATGCATATATAAAGTGGTTTGACTTGTATTAACTATGCATGATGTTTAGTGTGAATGCGGTGACTAAGAAAACTACTGGAGCAGTGTCAAGTCCCAGTTGTAGAGTTGACAGAGTATTAATAATAAATAAGATTTCTTCTAACAAAAAAGAAAATATTATTAATTTTCAAAAGGAGTTGAGTCTTTGCAACAAACTAGAATTTTCTATTCCCTATATCGGTCCAATCTTATGACGAAAACCTTAGACATTTCAAATTTAGATAATTTGATCTAACAGAATTTATAGTTTGAAATATATAAGGTCTATGTCATTGGATGGCAAAGATATTAGGATTAGAGCATCAAAGTTTGTGGCAAATACTCAATTCTTTTGCAAATTTCAAAGAACATCTCACAATTAAGAAAATTTTACAATACAGTAAACACAAGGTCTGCTATGACCGAAAGTGCTTTTAAAAATATGTTCATTTTTTGTATCAAATTTATCACTTTTGATTGAATTATCAGACACATTTTTTAGGAACAGAATTTATAATGATTAGATCAATAAAATAACACAAGCTACATTAATTATATAATAACTTGCATTATACAATATAAAATAATACTTTAAGTTAAACCAGGTAGAGTTTTCAAAATCTCTGAATAAAATAAAAAATGATTCGTGATTTTGATGGGGGAGTTTTGTATGGGGGAATCTATGTTTCAAAACAAAAACCTAAACCCTCAAACTCTCCGCCCTACTTATCCCCCCCCCCCCGTACCCCACCTTTACCACCTCATCAAGACAGGATTTGTTCAGCCAAATCCTGTATATTATGCTTTTGAAACCCGGGTATTTTCATTTGTTAGTTCTCTAAAAAAAATGACTTGCGCATTTCTTGCTACAGAGACAATTAATAAATTATTAGAATTGAACATTTTCAAGGCATAAAACAACGTATAAATCTTCCACATTATTGATTAGAGTAAGTTTTAAGAGTACAAAATTAAATCTGGCATTCATCCTTCTCGTTAAATCATTGTTCACTTAATTATCATTAAGACAGTCCTTCTAACTACTCTAACATTCAGTCAGAGGTAATTAACTTATACTCCAATTAAATGAAGTTATAAGATCATGGGGTTGGATGTTATCCCGAATGTTCTGCGGTTCAAATGCTGTTAGGTGAGGTTAATGGCAGCTGAGTAACCCCTAATCATTTGCTGCCCTCTTCCTTACCTCCTCTAAGTCTAACCCTCTTTTTATCCTGAATGAACTGAAATTCTTGTTTAGAATATTTCCCTTAAATTATGTTTCCTTCTTCTTAGTTTACTGTTTACCGCAATACTACAGAGGCAGTACCAGTAAACTTATTTTTTTCAAAGAGAGTAGAGAGTAGTTGGGGATAATGACTTAAATATGATAATCTCAACAAAATCAAAATTATTTTTATGTTTTAAAATAAGAATAAAACTAAAAGGAATCTTAATCTTTATAATCACGGAAGTTTTTCAAGCCTGTAACACCAAAAAAGTCTTTTCTACTCTAATTTGGGTTCAGAATTAAGGTTTAATTCAAAATATTTATCGTTTTCTTATTTCTGTGTTTTTTTCGATGTCCTGTTCATTTTCAGTATTCTACCTAATATTGAAAAACAGTCTGAAATAAAAAAGGGGAACCAATGGCCAATACAAGCAGAAAAGAGGGGAGACCAGGGGTTGGGGCAGGGGGGAGGCCGGTCCCCTTCGAATTTAATTTTTATCTTAACAATTTTGTCCCTTCCCACAACCTATACTGTAAAGGGAAGCGGGTATATAGGGTTTCCATAATTCCGGAAAAAATCAAAATTGAAACTGGAAATTTTCCCGTTTCCGTTCCCTAAGCCAAAAATTTTCTCGTTTCCATTCCTTAAACCGGAAATTTTCCTGTTTCAATTCCGAAAACTGGAAATATTTCGGTTTCTAATCCAGAGACAGAAATAAATTCCGGTATCCATTTCGAACACTGCAATATTTCCGGTTTCCATTCCGTATACCGGGAAAAAATCCGGATTCCATTTCTAAACTCCGTAAACCTAAAAATAAAGATTCTAGGAAAAAAGATGAATTTCGCCCAAACCTCCCCCCCCCTTCCTCGCCTCTCCAATAAAATGAATACTTAGTTCTTTTATTGTATTGTGTTGTATTAGTTTAACCAAACATCATGTAACTGTAGAAAGTTTCTATGTTCTAATCTAATTAAAAGTGTCTAGGGTTAGACCCTGGGGGAGACAAGTTAAAGCTCAGAACAATTATGACGTGAAGAACTTTTTCATTCTCTTTTACAATTGATCTTGATGGATGGTTTTATATTTCTGGGCTTTTATGGCGCTTCGCGCCCATATTCTATTTCATTTGTTAACAGGGGCGTAAATAAGGATTCTCTAGGGGGGGGGGGTACATTTTTTTTCCCCCTTTAGAATTTTTTCACCCCCCCCCCCCTAGAAAAATATCATGATGTATATCAAATTATTGATTTTAGTTGGGTTCGATTTGCATTTTCCACTCATTTCTGGCATTTACAAACTTCATCAAATATAGGCTTCATATCCTACCTTTCAGCTTTCACCTTGTTTTATATCCTTCATTATAGTCATTCATTTTACATGAACTACAAAGATCTGTAAAAAAACTGAATTTATTTTAAGTAACATAAAAAATAGTTTTACTTTAAGAGGAAAAATATTATCTTTGTTTATATTTAAATTTCTAATTTTTAAAATTTCCTTGTCGTCATTGTTCTAGGTAAATATGTTAATTTCACGATATTAAAAGAGAAATGTCTTACTTTTTAAAATTTATTTTTCAATAATCTTTATCTTTTAACATTTTATTCCCCCCCCCCCTCCCCGGAAGAGCTTTATACTTAATTTGACATATAGAGCAAGAACATTACTGCATTTAAAAACTCGATTTTTGTGTAAAATTTACTTATGTTACTTTGTTGAAGTTGATTGAGTAAGATTATCAAGATATAATTTTTTTTACATTTTTCCTTTTAATGGTAATCATGGACATGGAGAATGGAGATCAAGTTACTAAACGGGGATGTTTGTTTCCCCAAGATTCTATAGGGGGGGAGTGGGGTAATTACCCCTTAGATTCTAGGGGGGGGGGTAAGTAACCCCAATAACCCCCCCTTATTTACGCCACTGATTGTGAACATTTGCTCTATGTATTACATTGTAAAACAAAAACAAACAAAAAATATCGCGGACTTTCAAAAATAGAATTTATTTTCAAAGAGATCGTTCAGCCGTTTTGTTTGACGTTTATTGAATACAAAGAGATAGAAAAACACCAGAACAAACAAAAATCGCTATCCAGACAAAAAATTGTCTGAAACCTTTAATAATCAATGAATAAATAATGAAATATTAAAGATTCACCCCATATTGTACAAACTTATAAGTGTAGTAAATGTCCTACTCCAACAAATACTTTTATATCAGTACCAATCCAGGTACAACTCAATCTCTAACTCCAAGTACCTCAATAATACCTTAGTCAATGTCAAACCGGATATGTCTGTATTCTCAGGTACATATCTGTCTTACAATATACAACTAAATCTCGAACTCAAGGCTCCTCAGTAATACCTCAGTCAATCAGTATACGACTCTATCTGTTTTCTTAGGTACCTGTCTTGTAAAATACAACTCACTGTAATTCATAGTCTATGGGTATCTGTCTTGTAAGATACTGTAATTCCTAGTCTATAGGTATCTGTCTTGTAAAATACAACTCACTGTAATTCCTAGTCTATAGGGTATCTGTCTTGTAAGATACTGTAATTCCTAGTCTATAGGTATCTGTCTTGTAAAATACAACTCACTGTAATTCCTAGTCTATAGGTATCTGTCTTGTAAAATACAACTCACTGTAATTCCTATTCTATAGGTATCTTTCAAGATTAACTCTGGTCCCCTCTTGTTTGCCAAATGAGGAACTATTAATCTATTACCATAATGAAGCAGAGTTTTATTCCAACTAACGTATATTTTGACTTCTATGGTACAGGTTAAGTTAATGAACGTGATTACAATCACAATACAGGTTTGACGTAGTTATTTACAAGTGTAGTTAGGTTCCAGATAATGTACTGGGTAATATATCTAGGTGTGTTCAGGTTTATAAATATGGGTTTTACTACGATATTATAGGGGTTAAAAAATTTCAGTTTATGACAAGGACTCAATTCCTTTTTTCAGATATTATTGACCAGGACTCCTCAATTCAAGGGTCCCTTCAAATAATTTTAAAAGCTTGCAACAATAACAATGATGACAATTTTTTTTTTAATCCATTAACGACCTGTCATGTCCGTTAACGATCAAAATTTGTTTTTCTGTCAAATGAATGGTTTTAGGCTTTTTTAAATTTCAGAAAATATAGAATTAGTCAGACAGAAGTCGATCTTCAGAAATACACTGCAAACTTACCAAGAGAAGAAGGACAAATTCAATTAACATTACTGTCACGACCCTGTGACTCCGTTGCTTCTCTAGTTCTGATTTTGAGCAAAAGTGTAAAAAAAAAGAAAATTCATATTTTTACATATTATAAATTCAAAACATCATGTTCAGATTTCAATAGTTTACTTTAGTTTAAGGACACCATCATTTTCTATTAAAAGAATAATGTTAATGTCTTTTATGCAATTTAAAACTAAAATAAAATCGAAAGATGATTCCATATAAATCATTGGGAAGAAAGCGATTAGGAAGTTGCCTGAAAATTAAGTGTAAAAGTATTTATAAATATTTTCTGAGCTATCTGTCATAAATGGCTGTAACAACCCTAGCCAGTATCTCCGGATAAACTTTAAGTAAACAAAATGTGCAACTAACTCTATACTCTCTTCCTGTCTTTAACAAGACAAGGTTTACATCGAACTGTCTTTATTTAGAAAACATTATTTGACCAGGCCGGTATGACCAGCCAGGTTACAAAAAACTACAAATAGAATTACAGAAATAATCATAGTAGCACAGTAAAATTGATAGCCGCATGCCTATTATAGGATTCACTACTTGGCTAACCCTATAAAAGCTGGGGGGTCTGAATCTATGTCCCCGCCCCCAGCCTGTTTAGGGTTTAGGGCAGTGAGGGACGGAAAACTTGTGGAATTTTGTGAAAATAACTTTATAGTTTTATTCAAAACTTTGAAGTTCCAGACATTGCACCACTTTACTCACAAGGATATTCTTTTCAAAGATATAATTCAATACACTTCGTAGTTATTGAATTTCCGAAATTATTATTAACATAATATTAGAAATAAGGAGCCTTTGATATTTCAATTTTTAACTTTTTGATCTTCAAACTTTAAAACAGGAGAGGTATCTACCAAATCAGTTTTCAAATATATAAATATGTTAATGCATGTAATTAATGCCTTACTCCAAAAAGTCTCTATAAGTGTATTTATCCATACACAAGTTATCGAACTCTATCCTCTCTACCGAACCCTCTTTTAGGTCTAAGAATGTATTTATAGACACACAAATCTATCACACACTGTTCCCTCTACCGATCAATGGTAAGTCTAAGTGTGTATCTATCTACACACGAAGCTATCAAACTCTATTCTACACAAAGCTATCGAACTCTATCCTACACGAACCTATCAAACTCTATCCTACACAAAGCTATCAAACTCTATCCTACACAAAGCTATCAAACTCATTCCTACACGAAGCTATCAAACTCTATTCTCTCTAACAAACAAGGATATGTCTAACTATGTATTTATTGACACACAAAGCTATCAGACTCTATTCTCTTTACCGAGCAATGGTAGTTCTAACTGTCGTTTAAACAGAGTCTATATTCAACTAACTATATTTGGGTATAAGGGACAGATAAAGATTAAGCTGACCAATTATACGGACAGGTGACTATGAAAGAAATATATATATATATATATATATATAGTTAAGTTCAGGTTTTAAAGATATTTATATATATTTATTATATGCATACACACGACGCGACGGCATGGATTAAAAGCTGCAGCATTCTAATGATCGATATATTTAATCAATAATTTATATTAATTTCAAAATTATAAAATAATATTCTAGTGTTCTGATTGATTTAAATGAAAAATATGCATTCCTGTATCTTAAGTGAACCCGATAGCAGAATTTATATTAAAAAACTTTCTGCAATTTTTCTCAAAGTTGTCAGAAGTTTATAAATATTTGAGATAAAGAGAAATAATTGAATCATTGTAAATACTAAGGATACAACAGAGTAAGAGATTGTAGTAAAATTATATTAGAAATGAAATGTGAGTTGTGCAATTAGTATAAAACTTCTTAAAGGAAAACTTTCTGATAATCTGAACTAAATGAATTAACCTTTAAATGCCAAGTTCTAAATAGAAGTTTGAAATGCATGGAAACTTTACTTTTGCATTTGATATCAAATTATGGTTTTACTTTGAAAAGGGGACTTTTACTCATTCCTTTTGCTGATAGCGTCGGTTCTATTGGTTCAGAAAAGACAACAAACACCTGACTGAACCCAGATTGGATCAGGCGCTACTGGACTCGGCATACAGGAGTGCTTTACAAAATTGGAAGCATTTAATTAGAGATAAAATAACGCACATTATTGATTCCTATAAAAGTTTGACACACATTACATACAAATATCGCCGTTTTATATATAAAAAACAAATTTATTCATGAAAAATGAAGAATAAGTATGAACGATTTTAGGACCAAAGATGATCATAATATTTATAATCAATTTTGTAAATAATTTAATCAAAACAAATATGATTATTAGCGTTTGTGGCAAAAACTCAATTCCTTTACAGTTTTCTTTCTTATTTATATATTTCAAAGAACAAAACAATTGAGTTTTTACAACAATAGCTCTGGTTTTTTAATCTTTATACCTTTCCAACCTGAGCTGAAAACTTTAGAATGGTGGATATCGAGATCAATGCTTAATTCTCTCTTTTTCTTAATCTCCAGATTAAATCATGCTTGTTCTCCTCTTGTTATCAATCTCCAGATTAATTAACCGATCGGGATTAAGAATATTCCATTCTAAAGTTTTCAGCTCTGATATCATAGACCTTAGAAATTCCTTTAAATCATTTTCAAATTAAACATTCTAAATAAAAAGGCACATGAATATTAGTGTTTAACAATTTTCAAACAAATTAAATACTAAAATTACTTTTGAACTTTTATCGGTCCAAAAGGGGGGGGGGGTAGGGGGTATTGGAATGCTGTAAATGAATTGTTGCATGAAATATGTAAATGTTAGTGGTCCTTATGTATGTTCAAGTTTTAACTATAGATAAGCTTCAACCTGCAGAAAGAAACAGAATTTAAGTTCACTAATCAATTAGTATTTTTTATTTTTCCGAAATTCCTAGAAGTAAGTAGCATATTGCAAATACAAAATGATGTATGGGCGGAAAAGCGAGTTCAAATCTATATTTTACAAATTTCTCACTCTGGAAAAATCTCTGGAGAGTAAACTTCTGTTTTTTCAATTCTTTTTTTACTTTACTCAACATTTTATTATGATTAATTGAACTTTAATATGATAATTTTTGCAATGCATTTTTATCAAATTGCTTTAAATAACTGCTTAGTGAACAAAGCTTCCTTTAATTTAATAATGGAAAACTATTTCATCTGATTTAAAGTAAATACAGTTAGAATCATAAAACTCTGGAATAGAAAGACGACTTTTAACTCAAGTAATGACTTTAAATAGTTCATTAATTGTGCAGTGTAATCAGACCCAATTCTCTCAGTAAATAATTTAATTAGTTAACTAGCTAAGCTATTTTCCTTTTATCATCATCTAATAAATTAAAATTTTGCTTTAATGTCGTCTCCTGTTCCACAATTTTCTGGTTCCATACTGTAGACTTTTTTTGTGATAAAACCATTAGAAATAAAAAATACTCAGTTCTTATTGAATATATTTTTTAAACCTTTTAAACAATACATATTTACTTAAATCTTCTCTTACTTGAAAAAGGTTCCTTAAACCTGCATTTGATTTGTTTCAATAAAGTTATTTTGTTTAAATCGATTAAAATTTAAATTTTGGTGTAGTGGTTTTTAAACAAAAAGAAGACTGAATTTCAATTAAAATGTGCATTTCATTTTATCTTTGAGACAGTAAAGAACTAATTTTTGGGAGTTTTTGCATAAATTCGCTTTATTTAGATAGAATAAACCATTAATATTGTGATATCTCTGCACAGTATATTTCCTTTATGTAAAATTAATGTTTTAATTTGAAAAAAAAACTTTAAAGGAATTGAGTCTTTGCCCAAAACTCCGGCTTTGAAATCCCTATATCTTTGAAACCCAATGTCGTAGATCTTAGATATTTCAAACTATGTATTCAGTTAGATCAATTAATATCATAGGTTTATACCAGAAAGTTTTAAAGATATACGGTTTAGCAGATCTGAGTTTGTGATTTAATTCCTTTGTTCATCAAAAGGCTTATTCCAAAGCTCTTTAATAAAAATAAAGGTTTTATGCATGCTCTACAAGCATTACAAAATACATGTCTAGATTTCTATAACGTGCTACTGCAGTCGGCTTGACCAAAAAATGGTTGTGCATTAACTGGGGAGTGGGGCTTTTTTCGCCCCCCATGTAGCTTTTTTGTCCTAGAACTCTAATTTTTGACGCTATCACCGTGAAATTTTGTGACTTTTAATGAATAGTAATTTAAATGATTTTTTGTTAAAAAATATTTTTTTTATTTATTGGGTAAGGTATAGGGCGAACAAAAGTCTGGTCTTTGGAAAAAAAATCTAAAACTTATTTGTGACAAAAGCTACAGATCTAAAAACTATATTCTTGAAAAAACCCTGAAAATTGGATATAGAAACATGTGTTATTTGTGATATTTGTTTAAAACTGAGGCTCAAATTTAACCCGCGTCTCAAATTCTTTAAATTCTGCCTCTGGTATTTTAAAAATGAACCGAAGACTCCCTTGATATATGTAATTGTGACCGAATTTAATAAATTTTCAGGATAGCTGAACTGCATACCACCAGTTCAAATTGGAATCATGGATTCAAATCCTTCCTAAATCTTTAATTTTGAATCGGTGGTTCAAATTTAAATCGGAAGTATTCAGTTCAGTGGAGTAACTCAACTTCAATAATACAAACTTCAAATTGCCAACTTAAAGGAATTGAGTCTTTGCCACAAACTCTGATTTTCTAATCACTATATCTTTGGAACCAAACGTTGCATACCTTAGATATTTCAAACTATGAAATCTGTTAGATCAAATAATCTGAGTTTGAAATATCAAAGGTTTACACCATTTAAAGATATTGAGGTTTAAATATTTGATTTTGTTCCAAAGACTCAATTTCTTTTACGTATTTTACAAGATGTGAAGTATATTTTACTTAATAAACACAGCTGAACAGATGATTAACATAATTAATTGATGAATTAGGAACCTAATTATGCATACTCTAATTTAATGGTTAAAACAGCTGGTTACAGGATTAGTAGGCTCTATACTTTGACAGAAAAGAGAAAATAAGACCTGCAGAACCAGCAAACCAGGCCATTTCCTTTTTGATCTTTAAAAAAAAATAGGGTAAAGGATTATCATATGATCATGATCATATGATATTGCGGAAAATTTATAACACACGGTCTTTTTAAAATTTGATCTTTTTCTGGAGTCATTCCTTTTTTATCTTCTTCTTTATTATCTTTCTCCAGAATATTGCATATTACAAGATTGTGAAGATAGGCAACCAAGGTGACTATAGTCTAAGGTTTCTGACAAAAGCATATTTTCGCACAAAGGAATTGAGTTTTTGTCTCAAACTTTAAGTTTTGAATCCCTATATCTTTGGAACCTGATGGAGTAAACCTTTGATATTTCAAACTTAGATTATTTGATCAAACAGTATACTTAGTTTGAAATAAATAAGGTCTAAGACACTGGGTTGCAAAGACATAGGGATTGTAAAATCGTAAAATCAGAGTCTGTGGCAAAGATTTAATTCCTTTGGGCAAATTTGATGAAGTTCTTTGCGAAAAATTTTTTTGTTTTTGCATAAAATGTCAACTCTTAAAATCAATTGTAATCAACGTAAATTCAGATCAAGCCTTTTGCGCAAAATATTTTCTTGCAATTTTATGCTTCAACCGCATGGTCTATAAGTTATATGTCAATAAGAATGTATAGAGTCTAGTACATTAGGTCAACGTAGAATTTGTACCCTCTCAGTACAGTATTCTAATATCATAAGTGTCATTTCAATTTTTGTGTCCGACAAAATTATTAATAATAGTGATAATTATAGAATAAAGTGCTTACAGTGCTTACAGTAAAATAAGTCCAATTTTAAGTGTTCCTTATTTTCTGTTTTTACACTTTTTTTGGGAAACAGATCAACTAACGTGAGAACAATTAGTTTTTCCTGTTATATTTAACACTTGTGACGTCGTGTATAATTGGCGGCCATTTGTTGCCACCTATTGTACTTGATAATCTATTTGAGATGGACCATTGCTCGCTCGCTCGCGAACACTCTAGTAAGAAACATGTTCCAACGATTTTCTCTTGATAAAATGTAGTAAATAAATATGATGTTTTTGTGTGTCAGTAAAAGGGTATTTTCATGAGTTTGGAGCAAAATGAATCCATATTCTCGAAACTAAATTATTGTTTACTTTTTCCTAATCCCCTGGTAAGGATGGAGAATTGTTGACTCATAGTGGGGGGGTCGGCTAGATGGGACAAAGATAAGGGTTAGGATCAGACTGTGGATGGGGAGACTGTGGATGGGGGAGGGGGAATATATTAAATAAATATCCCTCCATGGCTTTAATAGTAAAACTAATCCCTGTCTTATGCATATTAGAAGTATTGTTATCCATGATTGAACCTGGGGGGGGAGGATTCTAGGCTCTTCCAGAATAAATATTGGACGCAAAATCTAAGGTCAAAGATGTAATGCTCTGGAATAATATTTCAGAAAAGCTCTTCACAGAAAATTTTTTTACTTTTAGTTAAATTCATATTTTTTGTTAAATTAGAATTAGAACCCCGCATAAATCTAAAGCCTGGTCCGACACAACTATTAAGATTAGGAAATCAAGAAGTTCAGACAGGCGGAAGTATCAAGGTGGGTATAATCCAACCAAAATAAGGCAGGGTTTAAGTCATTCATATATATACTTTGCTTGTCTGTCTATCTGTATCTAATAAACGAAAAAACGGCTGAACTGATCCGGGACCTCACCTAACCACAAGAAAGGTTTGTGGATGCCCAAAATTACAAAAAATGTGTCCAAGAGTTTATGATTTTTGTTGATCTTAGAATATGCGCCAAAAAAATATGATTAAATCTTTGTTATTGTTTTACATTGTACAAATTGAGAAGATGTTCACAGATAGAGCGACAATTAAAAGTTCAAATAGAATATGGGCGCAAAGTGCCCTAAAAGTCTAGTAGAATAAAAAAATGTAGTATTTAGGAAAAGTTGAAACCGAATATTTATGTGAGCTTTGTCATCCATCTGTTAACGACATCTAAGCCAAATTTTAATATGTATATATATATATTTTTTATATATTTTTTTTATTAAGTAAAGTTTTTGAAATTGTCAATTAATTTCTTGAAAATCCGTTAAAAAAATTTAGAAAATCCATAATATTTGTCGTAAAACATCAGTTAACCCATGTTTATTGACTGATGAGGATCGAGAGATCTGAAACAATTTGTATTAATAAATATGAAAACTGAGAAGCTGTTCTGATTATTGCTTTATTAGTTATATATATTTATATATATATATATATATATAAAATTTGTTTCAATTTATTAGGAACTCGGTAGAACCACGGGAATGTTCCTAGTTATAACTCAAATTTTAAAGGATTTTGAATGAGAGGTCAAAATATTACTCAGACAGGACACATTAAACGTTTAGTTAGTTTCACGTGATGTAAATCCCTCGCCAAATAATACAGTACATTAAACGTTTCGTTAGTTTCACGTGATGTAAGTCCCTCGATAAAAAATGCAGCACAAATAAAACAAAATACGGTAAAAAGTAAACAAAAACAAAAAAGAAACCGGAACACAGAATAAAGAATACTGGACACTGAATACAGTATACAATCCAGTAAGCAGAATACAATAAAGAGAATACAGTATACAATCCTGTAAGCAGAATACAATAAAGAGAATACAGTACACAATCCTGTAAGCAGAATACGATAAAGAGAATACAGATTTTCTATTTATTATTTAAAGAACATAAAGGTTCTACAACTGACTACTGACCAGGTAGGGAATGGGAGAAACAAAGTTCGAAAAACAAACCTCAACTGTTTCAACCATCATCATGGAGCAGGAAAATTGCTATTTTTCTTCTAAAGCAAAGAATTGGGAATACAAAATCTTTCTGTGTTGGTTAAAGGGAATATAAACGTATTATAAAGTGACCCTACATGCAAAGATGACAATACCCTATTCATGATTGTACCCTTAATCTGAAAACCATTAATTGTGGTTTCTGTTCAAAAGTTAAATGAGCATTTCTACTACATACAGAAAACCGGAATCATTAGAATTATACACAGTTAAGTCTAGAAAAACGCCAATATCTTCAACATTATTGATCAATTAAAGGTATCAAGGTTACCGTTGTGAATCTGAGGGTCTCTTAAAATAACGATTACAGTCCCTTTAAAACATTTTCAACATTCAACAAAGTTTCCTAACATTTTACATCTTTATACACTAAAGATACATTTTTACATTCTTATATACTGATGCACTATCCAGCCCATTAATAATAAAAATGCATGTTTAAAACAATTTAATATGAACTATAAAGTATGGGTTGGTGCTCAATGCACTATGCACACTTGTTTATGAAAGAATAACAAGGAGGGGGGGGATAATAGGGGTAGGCGTGTGTGTGGGGGGGAGGATAATAGGGGAAGGTGTGTGTGTGGGGGGGGGTAGGAAAAAGGGGAAGGTGCGTGTGTGGGGAGTAGGAAGGAGGGGAAGGTGTGATTGGGGGGGATAGGAAGGAGGGTAAGGTGTGTGAGGGGGGGGGGGGTGCATGGTCGTGAAATAAGCTAGTGGCAGTGGATATTGGATATTCAAAAGTGCACCTTGAACATTGAAATAGCATTGGTTCAAATATTAATCATGATAAATATTTTATAATTTGTCAATGGAACCCTAGGAAAAGAGATATTTTATTTTGCTGAAAAGTTATGTACAATTTCATCGAATAAAAATGAAAATCAATAATTTTTTTTTAATGAAAATGACAAAATTTTGTGGACTAATTTGTTCCTTTGCATGCAACACAATTCGCAAAGTTAAAAAAAATTTGTAAAAAACCGGGTTATTCTACTAAAGTCAAAACGGTTATTTTTTCAGAAAAATCTAAAACTAATCAAACTTTTTTAGGAAAAATCTTTTTTACATCCATTTAAAAATTCCTGAAATACGAAATAAAGATACAATTTCTTTATTTCACGCCATGTAACAGAAATGTTTAAAATAATATAATAATATACAGTAAATTTGATATGGATCTGGTATCAATAAACTAATATCTAAATTATAAATGTTTTTTTAATTAAAACAATAATAATGTCTTCGTCCATGATTTACAATTTTCTCTAGTATAAGAACTAGTATAAGAAAATGTAATCTATATAATTAATATTCAAAAACTTGTCTTATTATCTCGTCTTGAAAAGGAGTTATAACGCAAAATTCAATCTTCAGAGCGAGAAGTTACTATTTAAAAAGTAAGTAAAGTTTGAAATGTGTTAAAATGTATGTAAACTTGCATTTGATATTTTGAAATTTAAAAACAAGAATTTTTTATCCAGAAATCACACAACGCTCTCAACTTTTCTTTTGCAACTTTCCAAATGTCAGCACTGATTAAAAAACGTGCTTGCTTAATTTAGATCCAGCAATAGACCATTAAAAGATCAGGGGAATCTAATACCAAACAAAGAATCGTATAAAAACTGTAATTTGTCTCAATAAAAAGCGAATTGAAGTCGTATTTATCAGTCATAAGCTCATAACCTGTCCAAAGTGGGAATCTTTAGGTATATTTAAAATAAAAATATCATCACATTTTTTACAATGAATAGCATGGGAACCCAGCTTTGCCAGGAAACTAAAATTTCCATATATAAGTCAGCCTACTTAGCTTGAAACACTCTAATAAGGTAATTTGACGATATAAGAGTTATGATCAGACACTCAAATACTTTATATAAAAATAATTAACCCACTTTTGTGGTTGATTAGTATACTAGTATACACTTACTTCTTATTACAGATTTCTCAAGTGGCAAACGTCCCTTATTTACTAAATGTGCTTACCTTTGTTGATGAAAGTTTATGAAATACTCAGTTTTTGTTTACTTTTCAAATTAGGCAATTAGGACAAACTTTAGTTTAAACCAGTTAAACTAGAAAGCAAAGATGGCCCCACATACATACAGGGTGAGTTAAAAAAGTGTGATAAGTGGCGTCTGGTGCAAAATACTAAATTTTAGAATTTGATTGAAATAATACATTTTTGCTTTTCTGAACTTTTGATTTTGAGAGAAAAAAAAGTTTCGTGGATTCTTTTTGAGCAATTCGAGTACCAAAAAATATATCCAAAAAATATTGAATAAATACCTTACAGGAGATTTGCACTAAAAAGTACAATTTTGCACCAGACGTCGCTAATAACACTTTTTTAAACTCACCCTGTGACAAATCCAGTATTTTTAATATTTAAACTGATACCTTATATTATGTATAATAAAATAACTATTTATTTTAGGATTCCTGCAGACATGATATTTGTTCTTTTCCCACTAAACATAATGAAAGAAATTTTTTTATAAAGTTCGGTTTTGAAATACATGGAACCTTACCAAATTTTGTTGGGATTTTGAAACTTCCAAAACCCTGAAAGTTTTTAAAAACGAACCAACTTATTGGCCAAAACCCTGAAAGTTTAAAAAAACTAACAAACATATTGACCAAGGCCCAAAACCCTGAGAATTTAAAAAACGAACAACTCATTGGCCAAAACTCACAATATACTAGCGTTCAGTCAAAAATAGGATTTATAGTTTTTAATAATATAGGACAACGTTATATATATCAGTGGCCGAATTTAAAGAATTTGAGCGGCGGTTTAAATTTAAGCTGAGGTTTAAATATGGTTGGTTCCACTTAAAATTGTATGAAATGTTTCAAGATTTAAGCCGGCGCTTAATTTAAACCGGGTTTTGGCGGATTTAAACCGCGGCTCAACTTCTTTAAATTCCATCTCAGGTTGCATTAAATAAAACCATTACAAATGGCAAAGATTAATCTTTGGAATTTCATTTATTCATATCTTTAAACATATTAAATTTTTTTAATTGAAAAATATGAGACCAATTTAATTTAATGACATTATGATTTCTTTCAGAAATAAAATAAAACTCATTAAACTCAGATTTTTCTACAGTATTTTCTGCGTTAGCGCTCTCATTTTTACACTTTAAATTACTTGGCTTTTAAGAAATAGTAATTGAAAGGATTTATTGCAAAAAATAGCTTTTCATGCATAGAACGGTCGAAAGGTCAATCGGGCTAATTTTTTTTAAATAATCCAAGTTGAAGAGACGAATATTAAAACATATTTGTCTATAACAAAATTATATACTTTCACATTTTTCTGATCTTTTATGTCATTTTTGTAGATCTACCTTGGAGCTGAGCAATGAAAGAAAGTCAGCAGGGAACAATCTTTCTTTCAATGGAACAAACGGACTTTCAATGGAACAAACGTTCTTTCAATTGAACAAACGTTCTTTCAATGGAACACACGTTCTTTGAATAGCACACACGTTCTTTGAATAGCACACACGTTCTTTTAATTGAACACCCATTCTTTCAATGGAACAAACGTTCTTTTAATTGAACAAACGTTCTTTCAATGGAGCAAACGTTATTTTAATTGAAAGAACGTTCTTGCAATTGAGCAAACGTTCTTTCATGGAACAACGTAGAAACACGCCCAGCTCTAGTCAGCGATTTTTAAAATGAGCTGGCCTTGAAAAATTCAACATTTATAATCAATACTCAACAGTTTTTCCTAGCTTTCAACTGTTGCTTTTCAAGAAGCAATTTGTTTACCGTCTCAGACTTTTCTGTTCAAATTGGTGGTGTTAACACAAATTTATTGTGCCCAATCGGTTCAGTTGTTATTACGTTTATGGAAAATAAACATACAGTCAAGCCAAATTTACACATAGATTAGGATCTTAGGGCAAGCATTTAGAGCATCAATTAAATACTGCAAACTTTATTTAAAGTACCGGGGCGACTATTAAGCTGTACAGTACATAAGTGATTCTAGTGATTTGATTATAGTGTTTAAGACCTTCTGTCAGATTTTTACATTAAATTGTGTTATTTAAACCTCAAAAAGGCATTTGACGCAAGAATTTTAGAAATAAAAGTACATTGTTTTAAAGTTGTTAAATAACTATATTTGTTTAAATGTTACAAGGTTACAAGTAAACAGATCGAATTATAATTGTTTTTAGCAAAACGAGGTGGTGTTCCAGATATTCTAGGGTTTATCAAAATAAAGACTTAATTTCTTAACTAAAAATTCAATGTAACTCTAGAAGCTCTAAGCAGGTTTGAGGCCCCCCAAAAATAACATAAAATATTATGAAATTTTAAGGTTTAAACTTTTCAGGATACATTTGGGTTTATATTATAAAACCACAGTGACGTCAAAATATTTAACATTTTGTTACGTCAGATCTGCTTGGTTCAACAGCTGAGTCGTTGACATTGTAAACATCTTTTTGTTACGTCACATCTACTTGGTTCAACAGCTGAGTCGCTGTCATTGTAAACATCTTTTTGTTACGTCAGATCTGCTTGGTTCAACAGCTGAGTCACCAACATTGTAAACATCTTTTTGAAATTGTACGTAAGATCTTACATGTTTCCATTACCGCTTTTATTAAAAACTAAATCATGATTTTAGTTGATAATTTTATGCCTATATATAACCCCCGGCCAATTTGCTTCAGCCCTGTATAGCTAACATATATGTACTCTTAGACACAAAGTAGAAAATAAAATGGTAAAGTGCAGAAAAGTTTTCTAAACATATAAAAGTTTTTAAATTTGTAGTTTTTTGTTTAAAACTATTCACATTGTTCTTTGCAAAGGGTTCTATAGGAAGGTTTGTTTTGCATTTTATTTTTGAAATCTGATAAGCTTGATATATTGTGAAAATAAACATTCTAGAAAATGTATTGTAAATGCAAACATGACATTTTGTAATTAAAAAAGTATACCGAATTTTAAGTAAAAAATCCAGTTCATCTATACAAATATATACTGGTTTGTTTGGGTGTTTTTTTTTGCTTTTTTGTAACCGATAGACGTCAAAACGGCTGAACCGATAGTGCCAAATAATTTTGTGGGACCTTACTTGATTCCATTTCCAGAGAAGGTTTATTGTTAGAATAGAAAAACTTTTCTCTGCAAATTTTATTTTTTTTAAATCCACGAAAAATCGATAAAAAAAGCAACAACTAAACGTTTAAATCGAAGATGGGTGCGAAGTCGGCCCTGGAAGCATGAATACTTTTCTTAATTGGGATATGTTTCTATTTAAATAAAAAGGAGTGACCGGCAATGTATGGTAGTTAAACTGTGTATGCAGTATTGTGGAAAAAATTTTAAAGATTCATTTGAGACATATTAAACGTTTCCACGATGTATAATTACTGAGTCTAAGAGCAAAGTCGACGTTCAACGTTATGAATTCGGGTAGGTATGTTTTCAGAATACTTTTTTAGAATTATTAAAGAACGACGACGAAAAGTAAAGTAAAAATTATACAGTAAACTAAATAGATGTTTAGGAACATATTTCCCAAGAGAAATTTGTTAATAAATCAATCTTAGAATCAATTTTTTTGTTTTTATAATTATATTGAATTTCTTAATTTCTATGAATTAGTTCGCAGATTTCTACTAATTCTTCAAATGTCGTCTTTTCAATAAAAATTTCAGAAAATCTTTGTGAATAATGAGGGATTATAGAAACTAATAATTGCATAAGATTACTTATTTTCGATGATAAGAGTTAATTTTTATTTTCACAACCTGTTCCTAAACATTTAATTTTAGATTTCTGTAAAAGTCTGTTTACATTTTTTGTCGTCGTTGTTTAATAATTTAAAAAAAACGATTCTGATGTTTGTTTATTGATTTTTCAAAGATTTATAACTAAGCTAGACCTGAAGAGTGAAGATTAACCAAGCTACAGTTTAAAATAAAAGTTTCTCCAAGAATTTCTCTGATAATATTTTGAAAATGAGAGGATGTGACCTGTCCCCCTCCCCCCCCCCTGCCAGCCCGATTGACAACAGTACCAGTTTTAAACTTAAAAATTAATTTACTAACTTTTTGTGTTTAAATCTGACAAATTTCTCCACTGTTTCTGGAGCAAGTTCCGCAAGTTACTTTTATATAGAAATCACAATTAAAATTAACCAATTTTATTAATTCTTGACGAGCTGAGGGGTACCGTTGTGAATCGGATACATCCCATCAAGGCCTTTTCTTGGATATTTTTCTTTCATAATTCTAATGATAATTCACCTATAATTCCGAATCAACTCCAACTCACTCCCTTTCTTCTATATTATATTAGTTATCAACCCTGTCTCTTATGTGAGGGCTCCATTCTGTTTTCTACGAAATCTATTCATTTATTCATATCCAATACCAGATGTAACCTATCTATTCAAACAGGAATATCTAATTAATTAATCCTACATTCATTCTATTATACCTCCTCAAACCTAGACTTCACCCGTCTAGCTCCTTAGTCTTATTCTATATTCCCCCCTTCCCTCCTTATTCTTATTCTTTACTCCTCTCTTCCCTCCTTATTCTTATTCTATACTCCCCCCTTCCCTCCTTATTCTTATTCTATACTTCTCACTTCCCACAATATTCTTATTTTATACTCCCCCCTTCCCTCCTTATTCTTATTCTTTACTCCTCACGATTCCCACCTTATTTTCATTCTATCCTCCCCTTTCCTCCTTATTCTTATTCTATACTCCACTCGATCTTCCCTCCTTATTTTCATTCTTTACTCCCCCCCCCCCCCTCCTTCCCTTCTTTCGTATACAGGTAGCAGGAGCAGTACTGGGACCAGATCAGTCCTGGGACTATATCGGTGTTAGGGCAAGATCATTCTCAGGGCGAGTGCCGAGATCAGTCCTGGGGCGGCATCAGTCTTGGGACCAGGTCAGTCATTGGACCGAATCAGTCCGGTTACCACGGACCAGATTAGCCCTAAGACTAGAATAGTCATGTCACCATGTGCATAACCCTGTGATAAGTTCTAGGGCCAGATCATTTCCGTGACCTGAATCCGTTCTGAAGCCGGAGTAGTTTGGAATCCAACCATTCTATGGCCTGATTCATTCATATTTAATATTTTTATTCAACTACAAAGCACGAGATAATACAAATAAAAAAATCACAATTTACTATGTAGTTTGGACCCGCCTAACCAGAGTAGTTTGTTTTAATTGGTTGGCCCAATATAAACGAATGAGAATTGCAAATAAAAACAATGTACATTGTACATTTTAAACATAAGAATGATGATAAATCTTGGTTAGAGTCAGCCCTGTGACTAAATCAGTCCATGGGTCAGACCAGGATTCTCAACATGGGTTGTGGAGTCCTGGCTTTTTAACGTTTCCGTGTCAAAAAGAAACGTGCATTAGAAACTTTTGCATTTATCAAGTTAGTTTTCACGCAAAATCTTTAAGCTTATATTCATCATTTATATTTGTCTAAAGCAAAATTACATTAAACAATATAAAAGTTTACAATTTAATACTAATACTCTTTTCTCTGGATATCGCATTTTATGCTTGACAGGGTTTGCCAAAAAACAGGTGCAATACAAGACTTTTAGTTTAGTTATTCAGTGATGGTTTTCAGAAATGGAGTTTCTTGGTCCCAGTCTAGTGTTTTGCAAATCCATTTGTATTATTTATATAAATATATATCCTGATATATTAATAGAAGATAAATTATAGAAAGAAGGATTAATATGTAAATAAATGTTGTGCTTGGGTACAATTATTCTGCTTTCTAGCTCAATTATCCTATTGTTCCAGTTTCAGTAAACTTGAGTCAGTATTTTGACACAAACAAAAATAGTTTTATGAACTTAAAGTGAAAAGAAAAGTATGAGTGTTTTAAACATAAAGCAGAGTTATAGAATATATAATTATACAGGGTTACCCAGAAAGGATGAGACTTAAGTAAACCATCAAAATACTCATTTGAATTGCAGAAACCAAAAGACAAGCTTCAAATCGACATAATTCTAGAGTTTTGGGTCGTCTTTATACAGTCCCATCCTTTGTGGGTATCCCTGTATATGTATGTAACCTATTGCTGGTCAAATCATAACATTTAGAGAGATGTGATCTCAGTATGCGGTCTATTTCTGCAAGTGTTGACCGGAGTTGACCGAATGTTGAAAAAGATTCCCTGAATTTCCGGAATAAGAGATGCAACAGAAATAATATTGCTAAATGTTTCCACCTTGGGTAACAAAGGTTAATTGGTTTTTCCCTCAGGATAACCGTTTTGATCATAGAGGACTTTTTCTATCGAGTGATTAACGAGTTTTTGGAAAGGAATTGAGTGTCTGCCACAAACTCTGATTTTCTAATCCCTATATCTTAGACCTTAGATATTTCAAACTTTACATTCTGTCAGATCAAATAATCTAAGTTTGAAACATAAAAGGTTTACAGCATCAGGTTGCAAAGATAAAGGGATTGGAACATTTTAGTTTGTTGCAAAGACTCAATTCCTTTCCACGTCCAAGACCAGGCATTCTAGAAAAAAACATATTATTACTTTAAGTTTGGGGGAAACCCAACATATTCTTAACCTAGTTTTTATAAATGTATTAACCAATCTAAGAACGTTTCCGTGGTTTTATCAAGTTCCCCATTCAAAAATCGGTCAAGGGGTTCATGAGTTATGATCGGACATCCAAAAAACATATATAAATAGACTAGCCCAGCGTTGCCTAGGTTTCTCATGGTTATTTCCCCCGATTACCCGGGCTTGGTCGTAAATTTCCCAATCCCTATACCTTTTTCAACCTAATAATGTAAAACCTTATATATTTCAAACTTGGATTATTTGTTCTAACAGAATTCATAGTTTGAAATATCGAAAGTCTCCGACATAAGCTTGCAGATATATAGGAATTAGAAAATCAGAGTTTGTGGCCTAAACTCAGTTCCTTTGCAATATGCACTAGCTGCGTATGATTGTCGATGACTTCAATATATGCAATGGTGTTGCATACAAAGTTTTAAATTGAAAAAAATCTAGACTAATGAACAGAGTTTTTGCCACAGTCTGATTCTAATATCTATATATTTGCAACCAAATGTCGTAAAACTTTGATATTTCAAACTAAGATTATTAATCTATTAGAATTCAGAATTTATATTTTAAAATATCAAATATCAATACGATCATGAGTTGCATAAAAGAATTTAAAAAATTACAGTTTGTGGCAAGTTAAGAATTCAGTTCCTTACGATTCAAAAATCCCAACAAAGGCCTTGCTTAAACGTAATTAACAACTATAAAAAGCCTTTGGGCTCCAGGAGAAAACTAAATAAATAAGTTTTTTTGCATGTTCTTTTTTTCTACATCTGTTACCACCAATTCCAACCATGAAAATCCGCTAATCACATAATACACATGTTTAAAAAATTCAACGCAAGCCGTAAATAAGGCCTAATGACAGCTTTAACCTGAGTAATATTTTCCCTAATTTTTTAAATCGCGAGCTCAGTATTTAATAAAGATTTTAGATATAAAAGACGTAATAACGATTTACCCAATTCAAACGCCACCAATAATTTTAAGCAACCTCTTTAAGAATAAAATCACCAAACCAACTGAAAAGAATTATGTGCCTAAAACTTATTATATTTTGTTTCAGTATTCATGAAAGTTGAAAACTTTTGCAATGTGTTTTATCTTAATGCATTGTTTTCTTTTAATCTGAAGAGGGGGGAGGGGCATGCTTTATTTTTAAATATAAAACTTTTCCCTCAATATTTCTTTAAAAATATGATTAAAGCTTTAATTCTTCAATAATTTAGGTTAAGGTAGGAACTAGATCTGCAGCCTGGTGTGAGCCCTGCGGCTAGGACATCAGAGATATTGTTGATAAGTAAGAGATTGGGAGAAGATTGAATTTTCTGGAAAGGCAAATTCCGTTAGGTAACCATATAAACTCTACAGTAATCTAAAAGTTATCACACAAAATAGATAAATTATTTGGTAATTACTTGCTAAAAGAAGTGCTTTTTGGCTAAAAAATAAAGTAACAGTTGTTCAGGAATTGCCGCACAGTCGACTTCCTAAGTAACGATTTCCCAAGTTGCAACTTCCAAAATGTGAAAATTCCCAAGTGGCAACTTCTCANGCAGAGAGCTGCAGCTAGAAAAAAACTTGGAAATTTTGCCACTTGGAAAAGTGCACATTTGGAAAGATGCCACTTGGGAAAATACTCTTGGGAAGTTGCCACTTGAGAAAATACTCTTGGGAAGTTGCCACTTCCGAAAATACTCTTGGGAAGCAGTCACTTGAGAAAATACTCTTGGGAAGTTGCCACTTGGGAAAATACTCTTGGGAAGTTGCCACATGAGAAAAAACTCTTGGGAAGCTGTCAATTCGTAAAATTGCACTGGGAAAATGCCTAACTTTAATTATTATGATTGCATAAAAAAAGAATATTGCAAATTAATCCAAAATTTTTAAAGCTGTATAGATAGATCTCCGTGAATTGCACATTGACAAATCCCTTCCCTTAGCTCTTATTAATGTAATTTATTAGGATACCTCTATCCCCTGAATTTGTCTCCTTCTAATCGTCCAAGACTGCCAATTCTATTCATCAAAGTCAACTCACATTAGTTTTCCTAATGTTAGTATTGATTTATATACTGGGTGCCCCGAAATATACTCTTTAAGATTCTCTTATAATAATCTTTTTATATTAATACATTATATATTTCTTAGCGGTAAACCCTAATACACTTCTTTAAGCGGACATTTGAAGAAGGAACTGAGTTTTTGTCACAAACTCAAATATTCTTATCCCTATATCTTGGCAACCCAATGTCATAGACCATAGATATTTCAAACTATTAATTCTGTTGGATCAAATAATCTAAGTTTGCAATATCAAGGTTTATACCCACTGGTTGCAGAGATATACATGTCTGATGTCTATAGCTTATATTTAAGTTTTTCTGAGCCCGCGATTTAAAAAACTCGGAAAAATACGGCTCGGGTCTAAGCTGTCGTTGGGCTTTATTTACGGCTTGAGCTTTCGGATTCAAGTTGCATCTTATTTTCTACAGAGTTGAGTTTAAAAAACCGGTTTAATATTCTATTTGGCGGATTTTCATGGTAGGAATTGGCGCATTCCTAGTTTTTAAGAGAACAAGACGCAACATTGAGCCTTATTCTCCACTAAAACCAACCAAGGTCGGTTTTATTTTCATGGGGCTTAACTCCTTAAGTCGAGCCGAAGATCTTGCAGCTGTCAATCACGTGACACAAGTTGTCGTCAGAGTTGAGTCTAAGATTGGGTCTTAAAGTCGTGTTTAAGGAATTACGGCTCGAGCCGAAGTTTTTAAATCGCGGGCTCTGGTTCAACTAATTCTGATATGTCCCCGAGATAAAATTTATCCTCCTCCGTAGTTAAGAAGATGATTTCGATGGCACACAGCCTCAAAGTAGGACCAACCGAGACTATTTCACTTTATCCTTTCTTTCGCTCATAAAGAGTACAGAGATAAAAGTATATTTCAATAAGATTTGAATATGCAACATTTTTTCAATGCGGTGCACAGCAGTCCACTTACCCTTTTTCTAATAAAAACATGTTTTTAAATTCTTATTAGACCAAAACATTTCAGTTTTTCTAATATGGTCAGCGAATGTGCTAGAGCTAGCAAACCGTTTTTTATCCTTGAAGTTATGATGGATAGATTCATTGGTTTTACAAGAATACATTCTTTAATGGTTATTAAATGAGAAGCAAAAAAGCTGGAAAGGTCATATTATTCTCATGTTCTCAAAATTTACAAACTAGTTTTTAGGAAACAGGAATTGAGTCGTTGCAAATTCAAAATACTAAAATTTTCGAATCCTTTGCAACCTATGGGTCTAAATATTTGATATTTAAAACTTAGATTATCTGATCTAACAGAATTCATATTAAACATATCTAAGGAATACCACATTTGGTTACAAAGATATAGGGATTAGAAAAACAGAAGTTTGTGGCAAAGGCTTAATAACTTTACCAACGACTTGCGGAGTTTCACTTGAAATTAAGCCTTCAGTCCCTTCAAGTTTTAGAACCAACTTCTCCAGCCAAGTTTTCCATTGCATTACTTTTTCTTGGATGCAATACATCCTGATTAATATTTTGATGTAAATTATCCATTATTTGTTCAAGTAATAACAAACAATAATCAGATTTTGGACAATTTGTGTAATCCTAAGAACTGAATATTTGAGTGGCAGTACGCCAGTGTCTGTATAGTGTATAGTGAATAGTTGTATCTAAATTGATTGTAAGCTAAATTTCAAATGACCCTCCATGCAAAGATAGCAATGCCCGATTTAAAACCATAATAGTTTCAGTAGAAGTAAATATTTCCATTTACTGATAGCGCTGATTGAAGGATTCATAACTCTAATTGGATAATGAGATAGATAGAAAGACAGATGTTACCGCCATTCGATTTCTATTGGTTCAGACACAGGACTAAACTCTGATTTAATCAGGCGCTAATAGACTCGGCATACAGGAGTGAAACGATTTGTCTGAAAAAGTATAAAATAGATATCAATGTTTAAAATTTTGAAAACTGATTGTTTTCAATTGTAGTTTCTCTACAAAATTGACTTGTGCATTTCTACTGCAGAAAATAAAAAGGAGTCCCGTTCAATGATTCCGTTGTTAATCGGGTATTGCTATCTCTGCATGAAGGGTATCTTTTAATAACGCTTACAGTCCCTTTAAAATGTTCTTTCTGCAATTTGATTCAGTTCACTCAGTATTTCAGAATATTCAAAGAATGTTTTATTAGAAAGTTTTCCTAGTTTATTCGCATATTTATACTTTAATGCAACGACAAGGAAGAATTTGTTTTTTTTCTTGTAAAATCTTCAATATAATAATTCTCTTTGCTAATGTATATATATTTGTATATTTAAATGTTAGCAATAGGTGGCCCAATGGCTGGACTGAAGTTTTTTATTTTAAAATTCAAAATTTGTTTTCCCGGCGTTGGGCCCTTCAGATAGTGTACAATTAAGAGTTCTAAATAATCAGAACTTTTGAGATGTGAATTTTAGGATCATATATTAATCTCAATCTTATGCAATTCGATATCCTGGGCAAGGGCATGCCCTGCAAGAAAACTTTAATTAAATAAGCAATAATTTATTCTCAAATTTATAAGTGCCCACATTGGATATCGAGATCAAGCGTTCAATATTTACGATTTACAAAAGGTTTCGACCTCAGAAGTTCATCGGGAAATGATTTAAAAATTAGTATTAAAACACTAATATCTTCTGGTTTCTATTTGATTAATGATATCCTCTACTCTTTCTTTTTTGAAAAAACAAAATTCTTCTAAATAAAAAGGTTGTTTGTCATTTATTTTATATGAAGGTTCACGCAAGGTTATTTGTAGAAAATTACCAAGTTGTTCGTTCCATTTTTTTCATTTCAATGCGTCGCTGTTACGATCCATTTAGTTTTACTGCATAACCTGAATATAGGTTAATTATACATATTATAGAGATAATCTGGAATTAGATAGGGTTTATGTTAGTCTCCACGGAGACTTTAGCAGACATTACCATTAATTAAACTACCTTTGGGTTCTTTGCTTTTCTTCATATTTTTATAATTTTGCAAACTTGCTATTCTCTATTTCAGTTAAAGGGAGTCTTCATGAATATTCTAGAAGGTTGTGAATAACTTCAAAATATGAAATTAAGTTGACCCTTTTCAACGGAAGAAAAACTTTTTTTTGCTAAAATGAAATGGAAAAAAAGATTTGCAGAGTTACCCACAAAGAATGAGAATTCAGAGGCAACTGTATGGAATTTACACTCTAGGATTCCAAAATTAAATTCAAAATTCGAAAATGTTGACATATGTTTTTGAGTTATTCTAAAATCTAAATGAGAGTCAAATTTGAATTTCAAATTATCTCATTTTGTCCAAGTTTTAAAATTAAATCCTAATCTGGTTCTCTAGTCTTCACTCTATACTCGGATTAATTGATCTTAAACAATAATGTTGGGATGTTTTGATGAGGGCTAACTTTTACAGAGCTGAGAACTTTTTTGTTGGACACCTTTAACCCTAAACAGACTGTTTTTTTGTACTAGACTTTAAAAAAAGAAAGGAATTAAGTCATTGCCACAAACTCTGATTTTCTAATCACTATATCTTTGGAACCAAATGTTGCAGACCTTAGATATTTCAAACTATGAATTCTGTTAGATCTAATAATCTGAGTTTGAAATATCAAAGGTTTACAACATCGAGTTCTAAAGATATTTAGGTTTAAATATTTGATTTTGTTCCAAAGACTTAATTCCTTTAAAGGATTTTTCTGTGATTTTTTTTTTCATGCATAGGGTAGGATACAGGGCGGTAAAAAGTCCGGTCTGTGTAAAAAAAAAATCTGAAAAACCCCATGACTTGTTTTATGATTAAAGCTACAGATCTAGAACTATATTTGTGAAAAGTTCTGAGAAATGGATGTAGAAACATGTGTCACATTTTGATATTTGTCTTAAACACAAGAAAATATATTTTACATTTTTTTTCAACTATCACCCAAACTATAAAAGTTATCGATACAATTTTTTGGCCTTGAAAAATTGGGTTATGAACATGCATTTCTACCCTATACCTTTTTCTAGGGGGGGGGGGGGCGTAGAACGTAATTAAGACTTAAAAATCTTTAAATATGACGATCTAAAGGTAGATCTTGATTTTTTTAAAGTTTTTGACTGATAAACTTTAGTCTGAAAGTCTTCTTCCTAATCTACAGTTTATAAGTCCCATTGTAGCATAAATCAAATTGTTTGGAAGATATGGAAAAAATAATAGAAAACATGAAGAAGAGAAAAAAACTAATTATTTTCCCTGGTTCTCTGTTATCCTTGTAATCTCTCCTGTAGCATCTTGCTTCTGTGTGTTCTAATGGTTCAGAAAATTGTAATTAATTATCTCAAAGATTTATCTATGTTTTCTTCTTTAACCCTGTTTTTGTAGAAATGTATTTTGTCCGAGCCAGGATTTTCTTTTCAATGGACAAATAAAGGTTGAACATTTATAATACTCTTTTATTCACGAAGAGAAAATAAAATATGATTTTTAGAAAATGTAACAAAGTAAATCCACCAATAAATCATCAGAAATCCGTGAAAATTGGATCAGTTCATTATTTGATCGGAATATTTTGATATCTGCAAAGAACTTCACACTTTTTTAAAATTGGACCCGGTGTCACGTTAAATAAGGCCCGGGCGTTATATTTGGTCCGGGTGAGTGTTACATGTGAAATCCATGTACAAAATTGATAGGAGGGGGAAGGGGGGGNTTAGGAAATTACCGTGGGTTATGTACAAAATTGATAGCCCGGGGGGGGCCAAAAATTGTTTACTTTGACGGACTTAAAGCATGCACATTATCATTGTTATTGAAATTGTTACAATTTTTTGTTTGGTAGGCCATAAAATTAAAACTTAGAAGCTCACACTTTATGTACATTATTTAGGCATATTTTCCACTCTTTTGCAGACTAAAATTTTAGTTTTATAAACTATATCATTTTTGCTTAGGTCGTCTTTGTATTGCACCCGGGCCAAATATTATTCCGGTCTGGATGTAACGCTACACCTGGGTGAAGGGTCTGATTAAACTCTTAGAAAACCACCAAAATTCTGATGAAAAGTAAATAATAATCTTAAAAAAGAGAGGCCTGTGAATGTGAAGAAATTATGAAACAAGTTCAGGAAGAAATTCTCTTCAAAATTCTTTCAATCCGTTTCGGGTAAAACTCTTTTTTTGTCTTTGTTAATCAAATTTAGAGCAGAATTTTGACAATCTAATTGTGTAGGGTTGATTCAAATCTAATTGTATAGGGTTGATTCAAATCTAATTGTATAGGGTTGATTCAAATCTAATTGTATAGGGTTGATTCAAATTTTCAGCTAAAATCTACAGATTTAAAATATTTAGATCCACTGTAAAGGAACTCAGTTTTTGCCACAAACTCAAATATTTTTATCCCTATATCTTGGCAACCCAATGTCGTAGACCTTAGATATTTCAAACTCTGTTAGATCAAATAATCTAAGTTTGAAATATCAAAGGTTTATACCAACTGATTGCAGAGATATAGAAATTAGAAAATTTGAGGTTGTGGCAAAAACTCAATTCCTTTTTGAACAGCATGCTTTTACTTTGATACATTTACTAAAAAGATACTGTACAATACTGGACATTTTTTCATCTAAGCTACCCTGGAAATAAGAAAAAAAGGTTGGGAAATACATACGTTTGCTTGAATAGGTCAAATTTTGATTTGGGAACACAAAATTGTTTTCTTTCAAGTTGAGCAGGTAGACGTTTATAGGGAAAACTAGCATTCCAGACAAAGCTGGGTTTTCACGCTTGTTCCCTAAAGTATGAAAGGTTATTTCAAAACAATTTTTTACTTGACAAATTTAGAAAAATGTTAAAGTTACAATAATAACCTGCTATGAAAAGATTGTTTATCATGAAAATATTATAAAGCAATAAATTTTTAACTTTCTCAATTTATAAAGTTTTGAAATATATAGTTTTTCTTTAGAATTACTCTGCTTGTTCTTTTGCAAGAAAAGTTTGCAAGGTTTATCATAATTCTCTTTCATGTTAACTTTATCAACTGTAAGATTGATTCAATCATAATTCATTTTAGTTTTAATCATAATTCAAATAATTCAAGACTTTTAATCTAAAAGATTTAAAACTTAAAACGGATAAGTTGCTATAAATTTCTTTAACTTGCTCGCCATATATCGATCGCCATTGTTACTCTTACCAAAATAACACTTGCCATAATTATTTTTTCCATAATTTTCTTATTTTTACTTTTATGTTTAATAAATGTGCCAAAGGAATTAAGTCTTTGTCACAAAGTCTCAATTTTTCTAATCCCTATCTCTCCAGCCCAATGTTGTAGACCTTAGATATTTTAAGCTATGAATTCTGTTAGATCAAGTAACCTTTGCGTGAAATATGAAAGCTTCAAACCATCATCAGTTTGCAAAGAGTTTATGGCAAAAATTCAATTCCTGTCTGTGAAAATTTCCAACTGTAGTTTACAAACTGATATGATGTAATGGAGCGGACCCTTTATTGACCTACGAGACAACCAGGAAGGGTAAACCCATGCCTGGTTTGGACAACAACAACTATAACACCTTATGTTATTGATAAAAGTGGATGGATTTAAAATAAAACTTGTAGATGTATTGCTTGCAGTTTTGACAATGTTTCGCAATCAATGGCATTGACAATGACTGAATCCGAATTAAATTTGGAATCAATCGAAAAGATTAAAAAAAGTTTCTTCAGATTAGTGTAACCCCTTGCTTCCCCCCCCCCTTCTTCCTCTCCCTTGGTCTGTAAGAGGTAACCACCTGGTTTAGTGACATGAGTTTTATCACGTTTCAAAGATGAGGTTGCGGAGATGACCTCTCAGCCAGCAGTATAAATAGAAATATTGAACCAGGATTACTCAGTTGATAACGAAGTCCGAGGGAGAGGGGATCAACTCCATTCTACGTCTTCTACTCCAGGAAGGAGTAAGCATGTGTCAGGAATATAACATCAACCATCACTGGGACTTGACCCCTGTGAGAGAGCCTATAGTCTGCAATCTATATGGTAAGAATCAACTTTCCAGAGCCGTAAGAAGCAAGGCCAGAGCCCAGAGAGAGTCTAAAGTCTGCAAAATAGTCAGTGTGAGGCAGGGTTCGTTGCTTTTGTCGAGACCAGAGGCCAGGGTCAAGCAGCGAGTCCTCCAATTTACCAAGTTTAAGTGGAATAGTAACATTTACCCCCTTTTTTACATGTTATTGCAATATAATCTTAAAACAACATCGCCTCTAATTTATTGTCGTAAAGATTCATACACTGATTATAGACGACAGAAACAGTAGAGTGGACTCAGGGAATGATTTGCTTTCAAAAATAAGTGAACAACCCTTTAAAATTTATAAATTGAAAACTTATTTATTTACGTATTGTATTGTATTTTACAAACAATATGTATTGTAAAATATTTGCTGCAATACATTCATTCATATTATGGCCCCCTGTAGGTATATCAATCTTCTTGATGAACCCTACAGGTTATGCCACATCAGGCTTTTAGTGCAATAAGAAATCCAGAGATGANGAACTAGAGCTTTATCAAGATCAGGATAAACTAGGCTGTTCTAGAACTAGAGCTTTATCAAGATCAGGATAAACTAGGCTGTTCTAGAACTAGAGCTTTATCAAGATCAGGATAAACTAGGCTGTTCTAGAACTAGAGCTTTATCAAGATCAGGATAAACTAGGCTGTTCTAGAACTAGAGCTTTATCAAGATCAGGATAAACTAGGCTGTTCTAGAACTAGAGCTTTATCAAGATCAGGATAAACTAGGCTGTTCTAGAACTAGAGCTTTATCAAGATCAGGATAAACTAGGCTGTTCTAGAACTAGAGCTTTATCAAGAACAGGAAAAGCTAAACTGTTCTAGAACTAGAGCTTTATCTAGAACAGGATAAGCTAGGCTGTTCTAGAACTGGAGCTTTATCAAGATCAGGATAAGCTAGACTGTTCTATAACTAGAGCTTTATCAAGATCAGGATTAGCTAGTACACAATAACCTATATTGTTCTATAATAGAGCTTTATCAAGATCACGATAAGCTAGACTGTTCTAGATCTAGAGCTTTATCAAAACCAGGATAAGCTAGTACAGGATAACCTATATTGTTCTATACTAGAGCTTTATCAATAACCGGATAAGCAATAAAAGTCGATCCGCCAATTTGAACACAACTTTGAATGCCGGAAGTGAAAGCGTTTTTTTCCCTAAATCTGGTAACAACCTGATCTAAGTACGGTAATCGTAAATTCTTTTTCTAAAATTTAATTCCCATTTCATTAGTTTAAGTTGTCATGGGACACAACCAACCCTTTCTTTATATCATGTTTATTTCAATCATTATGACAAATATTAATAAATACAAAAAGTATAACTATAAACTATATATTTATAAATCATTCTTGTTTCGAGATCAAATAATTTATAGTGTAAACTGCATATATCCACTATGTAGACGTCAGACAATATAAGTATAAGCATGAACAGATAGAAACCATTCATATTACAGACTAAAACAATGAGAATACATTAGTAAATAGAATATTCTTTTGAGTAAGTTATAACAATATTCCACTGTGCACTTGGTTAAAGGAAATTTCAAATTACCCTCATATAAGTCGTTGCATGCACGAACCGCAACATTACCCTTTTACCATTTATCAGATTATTGATTTAAAAATTCTATCAATTTCCTTTATTCGCTCTACTGGATAAATCCGCAATTAACTTTTACAGAAAACCGCAATTTAAAATCATAAATTATTTTTTATCATAAATAAGGTTTAAAATGTATCGTTGATATTCGAACATGGAATTCTTGAAGTGAAGGATTACTAAAAATTACGTTGATACTTCATAATATGTTTAAAGATATTTGTCGAACACAACAAAAAACTAAAACTAAAAATCTCAAACGTATTATTAAATATTTTTCTTCGCCAATTAATTTACAAAATGGCCGACAACAAATTTATTTGTTAGAAATTGCAGATTTCTCTCATGGGATAGAATTTATTTTTATAGAAAACAATGTAGGGATATCCAAAGAGAGATAAAAAGAGTTGATTAAGGATTAAAATTAAAAGTTTCCACAATGGATATTCGGATTTAGTAGTTGGGATTAAAGGTTATCCATTCTAAAGTTCCCAGCTCAGCTAAAATAAGCCCTCGGCCTGGTAAAACGAAAAAATATTTTAGTTGTAGAAATGTTGTAAAAAGATTTAAATTTTTTATCAATCAATGAAAAGGAAAAACAGGGAATAGAATGGATTTAATAATCTGTATTTTTAGACATTTTTTGTCATGCAAGGATATTTTCCAATTGCTGAGCAAATAGAGTTATCTATTCAGAGGTAAGGTTTAGATTTGTTAAATTATTTAGCAATAAAAATTACGTTTCAATCAATTTACTTTTGATTTTTGTTGTTAAAATTTTTTAGCAAAGGAACTTTGTTTTGGCCACAAACTCTGATTTTCTAATCCCGATTTCTTTGCAATTCAATTTAGGAGAACTTTGATATTTCTATCTATAATTTCTTTTAGATCAAATAATAATAGTTTGAAATATCAAAGGTTTGAACCATCAGGCTGCAAAGATATAGGTATTAGATAATCAGAATGTGTAGCAAAAACTTAGTTCCTTTGTTACTAATATTCTAATTTTAATCAATTTTCAATCCAACGTGATGGTATTCATCATACCACAACTAAAAATAGAAAAAAAATTATCAAAATTTTCAGAATGAATATTTTCAAAATTATACTTGATCATCATATAACATTTAAAAATTTCATAAAATAATAAATACATTTGAATGAACTGTATTACTGGCTGAAGTGCCCGGCGTTGCCCGTGATATTAAAAAAAATTGGAAACTATATCTTTATTTTTTTAGCCTATGTCAACCTCAAAACCTAAGGGTTGCCTCAAAAATTTCAGCCAATTTGGTTAAGCCGTTTGTCCATCTATAGATAGCATATATTCATATATTCGCGCCCATCTTCTATTTAAATTGTGAACATGTTCTTTTTGTTTACATTTTAAAACAAAAAAGAAAAAAATTTTGCGGATTTTTAAAAAAAAATTCACGGATTTTCAAGAATTTAAATTTTTTTACTAAATTTTTTTAAAATTTTTTATCATTCATAAACCTTCCCTGTGGTCACGTGATGTCCCACAAAAAAATTGGGCCCTATCGGAACAGCCGTTTTGACGTTTATTGGATACAAACAAACAGACAGACAAGCCAAATTTATATATAGACTAGAAATTCAAGGCGCTTCGCGCCCTTCTTTCTAGCCTTAGAGGGCGCTTCGCGCCCATCTTCTAAATTAGTAGTGAACATGTTTTTTCCTCTTCGTTCGAGAGGCTGAGGCTTCGAGAAAAATATAAATTCTTTGCTTCGCATGGTTTCTTATTATTTCCGGCAAATCAAAACTAGGGAGAGAACAACGTTCAGACTATGTGACTACGGACTTCAGGGTGACGACTACTAGACGGAGAGATTGCTTATAAAGGAATCTGACTACGGACTGCTCCCTGTGGGGGAAAACCAATCTGGGGTTGAGCGATCCATCCTCCTTGAATACCTGGAGCCTGAAGACCCTGTCCTTGGAAGCTGTTGTGTGGATAGTAAGATGAAGAGGTTGACAATCCATTCCCTGGATATTGGTTATAACTTTGTGCTGGGTACGGTGTGTAACCTGCTCTGGAGTATAAACCCTGACCTGCTCCTGAACCTGCTCCTGGATAAGGATGACCTCCTGCTTCTGGGTATGAGTTAGGACGGGGTCTATAAACGGGTCTGTATCTTGAGGATCCGTAAGATTCTCTGGCTCTGCTAGCTGGATCCTGCTTCCTGGCGGATTCTTCATCTTTTCTCTTCATCTTTAAATCTTCCTTCTTCTTGAGTTCTAACTTCTTTTTAACCTCCAGGGCAACCAATGAGTAACTTTCCGCTTCAGGGAGGGCTCCTGCACCTTCTTCGCCGTACTGGAAGGTAACCAGAAGTTGAAGATACTCCACCTCTGCAGTTCGTGCCAGTTTCCTCAAGGCTTTCAACTGGTCTTCTTTAGCCTTCTTGTCCTGGTTGGATGCTGTAGGCGGCAGAACCCAGCCTACATTGGTTGCCATCAAAGAGGAGATAGTATCTTTCCTGGCATGGTACTTCTGAACTAGTTCAATTCTGACTGCGCTGTTCACACTGTCATGTTTGGAACAATTCTATTTTAATAGCTAAATTAACACCTTTCAGATAATGCGTGGAGAACGACTTCTGCCTCCCCCCCCCCTTTCCATTTTAAGCATTGGTCTTGTGTATTAGACATGAATATAATCCTACCCCTTGTGCGTGAGCGCTGTTGAAACTTCAGGTGAAAATGATACCAAAGATCCCAACCCCTTTTATAAATAATGACAGTTGACACAATTGAGATGAAAATAAAATTCTGAATCTTGAATGGTGATTGATTGAAACTGTGAGGTGAAAAAAGAAAAAGAAAAATTTTATTCCCAACCATGCATAATGTACTAACTTAAATAGGTGACACACCTCCAAAACAATGGCGACTTGCCTTAATTACTGAAAATGGCGACTAGCCTTAAATATAATTTGGCGACACGCCTACTGCTGAAAATCAGGCGGCCCGCTGATGCACTAAAGGTGACACGCCTAATATAAAGGAGGCGACACGCCTAATATTAAGGGGGCGACATGCCTAATCATGGGGAGGCGACCCGCCTGATTCTTAGAAGGCGACCCGCCTGATTTTCAGAAGGCGACACGCCTGGTTCTAAGAAAGCGACCCGCCTTCAACTACAAAAAATGCTCAATGGCAGCATGCCTTGATTTGAAAAAGCAAAACATAGATCATAATACATTGAAAGGTGTTAATTTAGCTTTCCTGAGCTTCAAGCAATAATTGAGCTTCATGGTTCATAAACCTTCCCTGTGGTCCCTAGATGTCCCACAAAAAAATTGGGCCCGATCGGTTCAGCCGTTTTGACGTTTATTGGATACAAACAGACAGACAGACAAACAAACAAACAGACAGACAGACAAGCCAAATTTATATATAGATGAGCGAAGAGCTATATCTATATATACATTTAGCTTGTCTGTTTGTTTGTTTGTATCCAATAAACGTAAAAACGACTGAACCGATCAGGCCCAAATTTTGTGGGGGACCTCACGGGGTCCAAGGGAAGGTTTATGAATGATCAAAAGTTCAAATATTTGTCTCCATCAAAGATCGATTTTCCAAAAAATTATGAAAATTTTGAAAATCCACGAAATTTGTTGTTAAAATCCGCGAACTTTTTTGTCTTGCTTTAGATGTACACAAAGAGAACATGTTCACAATTAAAATAGAAGATACAATTTTTGGGTTGAGTTTAATATGGATGTGAGGCGTTTTCCACCATTTTTCCTTGTAAACACCCATTTCAATTTTCTCAAAGATTACCTTTAATGTTAGTTAGGTAGGTACAACTATTTTTAACATTTCTGAAAAATGTTAAAACATTCACCTAAGATATTTTATTCATGTCTAATATAGAATACATTAAATATGAGAAAGATTTCCTTTAAAGTTTATTGAAAATATGTATTTGATCTAAATATAAATTTTGCAAATTTAGAAACCAATGCATTTTATTTTATATTTAAATATTAGTTAAACCTAGTAACTGTATAATATTGGCGTAATATGCATCATATTGTTGAAATGAATCCTGTCGTTATTCTTAAAAACAATATAGGTTAATATTTTTTATCAAAATGTATTTTTAAAAGAGAATTCTGCATATTGACACGCTTACATCATAGATCCAGTCTTTAAAGTAAACTAATTTAAGTCTGGATGATCCAGACTTAAATTAGTTTATGGTCAAAACTGGGTCGACTTTAAAGTGTCGAAAAGTCTTGGTTTTTATTTACTCCCTCTAACTCACTTATTACTGATTTAGCCCTTAACATACTTTAAACTTCAGGATTGTTTTCAAGTTTAGTTGTTGGAAAGTAATGGGCAAAATTCTCGTTGATTTTTGTGAGAGCTTGCAACCTTTGGATTACAGTGCGCTTTAGAAAAAACGCTTTAGAAAGAATATCACAGGAAACGAGTAAAATGTACAAATATTTAATTTATCTATATATATACTTTGCTTTGGGTGCCTTTGTATCTCTGTAATCTGTATGGTTGTTTGTATCAAATAAACGCCAAAACGGCTGAACCAATCGGGCCCAAATTTTTTTGGGACCTCGCGTGACCCCAGGGAAGGTTTTTGAATGATCGAATTTTCAAAAAAATTGTCTCTAACAACATCGATTTTTGAAAATTTTATAAATCCACGATATTTTTTATGAAATCCCCTAGATTTTTTGTTTTTTTTGTTTTACATTTTATACAAGAGAACTTGTTCACAATTAAAATAGAAGATGGGCGCGAAGCACCCTAAAAGCCTAGTAAAGATATAAAACAATATATGGACTGGCCTATATCGCTCCAGCTATGCATCAGATTGGATAATACAATTTATAACCTCCTTCCTGTTCTATGTTAGAATAGGGAAGAATGAACGAAACTATATTGGTAAAACAATTAGCTATTGCTCCGACAACTTTTTTTAGATTAAAAAATATACTTTATTTTAACTGAAAAATATATAATGCTTATAAATAAAAGAAAAGAATTGAGTTTTTGCCCAAACTCAAATATTATAATTCCTTAATATTCTTGTAACCAGAAGGATTAAACCTTTTATATTTCTTTAAACGAATTGATCTGACAAAGTTTATAGTTTGAACTATGAGAGGTTTACAAATTTGGGATGCAAAGATTTAGGGATTAGAAGATCAGAGTTAGTGGCAAAAACTGAATTCCTAATAATCTTTTAAATCAAAAAAAGAAATGATTACAAAAGAAGAAAACTATGGATGAAAGTATGAAAAAAGAGTAAAATAATATAAATAGACAAAAAAGAATGGAAAAAGGCAAATCTGATGAAAAAGGAAATCATTGGAAAATTGAAAAAGAAGAAGAAAGGAGAATAAAAAAGTAATAAAGTAAAAAATTAAGAAAACATTTTTTTTGCTTAAATCTGTAAAAGAAACTAAATTGGCAGAAAAACTATGATGTTGAAAATTTTTGGAAACGAAATTCACAGCATTAGTTATTGTAAAAAGTGCCCCCCTCCCCCCTTCTATAACCCACTACTACACACTTGAACCTTATTAGTCAACACAACATCAATACTAAACTTAATTAATATTTGATGTGAGACTAAAACTTCAAGTTTGATAGATTGCTTTCATACAACACTATAAAGAATATTAAAATAAAGGAATTGAGTCTTTGCTTCAAACTCCGCTTTTGTAATCCTCATATAAACCAATAGACATTAAATATCTCAAACAATAAATCATGTTAGTTCGAATGATCTAAGTTTGATATATCAAAGGAAGTTCTTAGGAAATAGAATTAAATCATTCAATTTGGAAGTTTTCAGGCTATAGAATTAAATCATTCAATTTGGAAGTTTTTAGGATATAAAATTAAATCCTTTAATCTGGAAGTTTTCAGGATATAGAAATAAATCCTTCAATTTGGAAGTTTTCAGGATATAGAATTAAATCCTTCAAGTTTTCAGGCTATAGAATTAAATCCTTCAATTTGGAAGTTTTCAGGATATAGAAATAAATCCTTCATTTTGGAAGTTTTCAGGATATAGAATTAAATCCTTCAATTTGGAAGTTTTCAGGAAATAGAATTAAATCCTTTAATTTGGAAGTTTTCAGGATATAGAATTAAATCATTCAATTTGGAAGTTTTAAGGCTATAGAACTAAATCATTCAATTTGGAAGTTTTCAGGCTACAGAATTAAATCCTTTTATTTGGAAGTTTTCAGGCTATAGAATTAAATCATTCAATTTGGAAGTTTTCAGGAAATAGAATTAAATCCAGTAATTTGGAAGTTTTCAGGAAATAGAATTAAATCCATTAATTTGGAAGTTTTCAGGATATAAAATTAAATCCTTCATTTAGGAAGTTTTCAGAATACAGAATAAAAGGGACTGTAAAGGAAAAATGAAAGGGGGTATAGGATAAAACCTTATGTTCATGTCAAGAGAAATTGACATAAAACTGTGTCAAAATTATACCAAAAAGGACATATGTCAGATTTCGTATAAAAGTTGTAGCATTAAACAGATCATATTCAACAATTACGCAACCAATCTGAAAACGACTATATCTCAAAGCAACCTGAAAATCTCAGGTTTGCTTCTGTTGTAATTATTTAATTTTTATTTTGCATTTTTTTATAGATATAGTTAATAATATTATTACATTTAATCCTTATAGTCGTACGTCACCAGTTCTTCAGCCAATGGCAGTGCACTGTGCAGTACACTGCTCACGTGATTTCCGTCTATACCACGTGACAACGATACTGCACTGTCATTGGCTGATGTTATTGTGACGTAATATGGACTATACGCCCTTTCATTTTTCCTTTACAGTCCTGTTAATTCCTTTAATATGGCAGTTTTCAGGATATAGAATAAAATCCTTAAATTTGGAAGCTTTCAGGATACAGAATTAAATCCTTAAATTTGGAAGTTTTCAGGGAACAGAATAAAATCCTTAAATTTGAAAGTTTTTAGGATATAGAATTTAATCCTTCAATTTGGAAGTTTTCAGGATATATAATTTAATCCTTCAATTTGGAGGTTTTCAGGATACTGAATTAAATCCTTAAATTTGGAAGTTTTCAGGATAAAAAAATTAAATCCTTCCATTCCCTCTTCCTTTCAAAATATGTTTAAGTCTTTAGCTGAACCGAATAGAACAAAATTATATAAATTAGAACGGGTTTTAAACAAAAATTTAGAAAGCTCTCCGTCCGCAATGTTTCCTAAATTGTGAAATGAAATTGAAATTGACCTTAAAGAAACTAAATCTGCAAAAATATTTAAACAAAGAGTAATCAATATTTATCTTGAGAATTTTGAGAGGTTTAAATGCGAAAAACCTAGCTGTATATCGTGTGAATAAATTTTATATAAAAAAAATAAAATAACTGAAACTTTATTAGCTTATTTCTGTTTCTGTAACTACCATCATTAACACCCTGTATTTTAATTTATCTCTACATAACAATCCCTCTGATCTCACCCTGCCACAGATCCCCTGACAATCTCCTTCCTTCCAATCAACTCCTTACCTATCCAAAAACATATCTTGATATGTGTAGCCAATTATATTCAGTATCGTTAATTAACTTCGGGCCAACCACTCAAAACAACCAACCCTGGTTAGGCGGGTCCAAACTGCATAGTAAATTGTGATTTCTTATTTGTAATATCTCATGCTTTGTAGTTGAATAAATATATGAATATGAATATGAATGTGAATGAATTTGGAAGTTTTCAGGGTACAGAATAAAATCCTTCAATTTGGAGATTTTCAGGATACTGAATTATATCCTTAAAGGAATTGACACAAACTCTGATTTTCTAATCCCAATATCTTTGGAACCCAATGTTGTTAACCTTTGCTATTTCAAACTTATATTTTTTGATCTAACAAAAGTCATAGTTTGAAATTTCAAAGGTTTACGACGTTGGAATCCAAAGATATAGGGATTAGAAAATCAGAGTTTGTTGCAAAGACTCAATTCCTTTGGAAGTTTTCAGGATAAAAAATTAAATCCTTCAATTTGAAAGTTTTCAAGGCACAGAATTCAATCCTTCAATTTGGAAGTTTTAAGGCTATAGAACTAAATCCATTAATTTGGAAGTTTTCAGGAAATAGAATTAAATTCTTTAAAACCTTTGTGAGATCTTAGCTCCTCTATATTTATTTTGTGCAGAATTATGTGAAAACAAATGTATCCAGTTACATATTAGAAATTCATATAATTTTAGATCCTTTAAATAGATCTTTAAAAAAAGAAGATGTGATTTAAAACATGTAAGATTTTATCCTACGTGCATTTTTATATCCATTTGTTGTGTTTTACATTTGAAGAGTACACGTCTAGTGTATATTATAATAAATAGTTGGTTGTGAAGGTTGAACTCAACAAGCCAGAACTGCTTTGTTTGCTTACTCCTTCTTATAATTCTTCTTATAGTCGATGCATTTCCCAGTTAAGCTTTGTAGTAAACTATACATTTCAGGGGGGTTGAAATATAGAATTTATCTGCCAACCATGCATCTTAGAGGAAATGTAAGCGAAAAATGGAAAACGGTACCACGGGCAGTCGTATAGTACATTTGAATTTCCGAGCCGGGTCAACTTTTCCGGTCCCAGTTTGTACTGTATCGCCCGATCGTTGGGTGAATAAAGCAGACACTCAATATGACAAGCCGGTGCAACAAGGTTGACGCGGTCAGACTTTAGGGTTGAATTTACTTTTACTGAAGGGTCAGAGGTGCGTGGTACCTATACCTATTTACTATAGCATTTGAACGTTCATTCAAACCCGCGAAATTGTTGTCATGGATAGAGATTTTTTCTAATAACAATAATTCATATTATTTAAAATACAGGGTGTCCCACGAAACATGACAGTTGGTAAATAGTTTTGAATGTCGTCTTCCATAGAGTTTATTAGTTATTAAAGATTCTATGCAATTTATTTCGTTTAGAAAATCTTTTGCTCAAATACATTAAACTTTGAAAAGAATTTTAACATAAAATGACTACTATACAATATTTTTATTATTGTCTTTGGTATTATAACAACTTAACAATTTATGAAAAAAACATTCTAAACTATAATCTACTAACTGTCATGTTTCGTGCGACACCCTGTATGATTAGGGTATACACAATCACATACACTAACTCGAATATAAATACTGTATAGAATTTGATCCACATTTATTGAATAAATTTGGTTTTAATCTTGATTCATACTTAATATCAGACATATATGTTAAATATTGAATAAATAGATACCCTTTCATTTCCTTAGATTTTTGAATAAATCCTGGAATCAAAAGTATTACAAAACTGCAGAATACATTTGGCATTCTTTTGTTCTCTGTTTGCCAAACTACAAGTTGTAATTGGATTTTAAACATATAAAATTCACCGTTTTGGTGCAGTTTAGAAATTAATAGAAATCGAAAAATATCCAGGGCATGTAAACAATATAATACTTTGGGATTTGAAGACGACATTTTACATAGCTTTTACTAGTAGATTGAAAATCACCTGATACAGTGAATTAGATTTCTTTGCAATGAACAATCATCATGTGTATCTTACCTTGAGTGATTAAAGTGTTATGGGTACCACTGTAATTCATTAATTACTTTCGTAATTGTTCATATTACATAAATAAAATAAATTTAAATTAAATATTACCTTAATGCATATATGCCATTAATGTAATATTTTATTCAAATTTGCTTTATTCTTTATAATTGGTGGTTTTGTAGCCGTTCATAAAATATTGAAAGGGACTGTAGTGATGTTAATGAAAGGGACTGTAGTGATGTTAATGAAAGGGACTGTAGTGATGTTAATGAAAGGGACTGTAGTGATGTTAATGAAAGGGACTGTAGTGATGTTAATGAAAGGGACTGTAGTGATGTTAATGAAAGGGACTGTAGTGATGTTAATGCCCGATTAACATCACTTAAAAGTTTTGTCTGATTAAGTTTGAATTAGATATTAATGTTCATGATTTTAAAATCTGATTAATTTTAACTGTGGTGAACTTGCGCATTTCAATTACAGTAAAACATACAGGAATTATTAGAATCAAACACAGTTGAACCTCTAGAAAATCGACAAATTTCTCCACATTATTGACCAGATAAAGGTTTAAATTTTATATTTTAACGAAACTCATTAATTTTCTTTCAGAGTTCTATTGGCCTAGTTTTCCACGCTGAAATATTTTCAAAGTAGGAAATTATTTGTGCAAAACTATTTACAATACAATTCTTCTAGTTTTTATTTCCAGAGGGGGCGGGGAGGGGGAGGCATGGTTATAAAGAGTGAAAAATTTGGTAGATGCGAAAGACCACTGTTTAGAAATTTCGTATTAAGAATCAGTTTTACCTTGTTAAAAGTACTGTACTTGATATCTAGTGTCATGTCCAGGGAGTAATGAATAGAAGGGAGATAACTGACGCGGTTCGCCCTACCATATGATTATGCATTCTTTGCAGACGGGTACTCCAGTTGAATAAGAAATATTTGTCTGATGTACAATTACCGCGTTTATTATAACCAATTCTGAATATTACTTATACAAATGAAGTACCCGTCTACAAAGAATGTATAATCATATGGTAGGGCGAACCGCGTCAGTTATATCTCCCTTCTATTCCTAACTCCCTGGACATGTCGGATTAACGAAGGTAAACTTCAAACCTTTAACAACAAAGTGGAAGATGAAGTAATTTAACCTTAACTGGTTCTGCTGCATATAATAATCAATTGTTGGCTAGAACAACAAGAATATCTTAATCATTCTAGATTGAATAAATTTTAAAAGTGTACTATATTTTGAAATTTCCATAATACCGTATTAACAGTCAGGGAGGGGCCGTCAGGCGTTAAACTCCCCCCCCCCCCATACACATTTTTAGATATTTTGCGTTTTGCACTCTCACTTTTGACACTATCATCTGTAAAAGTGAAGAAAATATTTTTTAAAATATAAATTCATTTCATTTAAAATATATATATAATTTCAAATATAAAGCTAACATTTTAAACAAACCAGTAAAAATGAAAATGAAAACAGGTGTCATAAATCTTATGATTTGTCAAAACATGAATTTATATTTTTTGATTTTGCTTATCTCATTTTTTTCATATCTGATTGCTTTTCTATATCTTACTATTATGTTAAATCTGATTTTTTTCTTGTCCTGAGGAGGGTAGAATTAAACTCAGGATAATGGCAACATAAAAAATATTATATCTTTCAAAAATTGTCATTTATTATTCTTTTGTATTTAACAATATAAAACAATAAACTTGTTATACATCGAATAAAACTTGACAAATGTAATTTATTAATTAGCTGCTTGAGGGAGTGACACCCCGGCCGCCATGAACCTCACAGATTTGCCAGATAGTTTCGAGCCTCCGTACTTTCCACTTAAACTTACTATTCCTTCACTGCCAAGGAAAGTTGGGTAAATTTTCAAAACTGGGAGGACGTTAACGTGTAGCCACGTCTTGGTCACTTTTTAACTCACTAACTAACATTTTATAACTATAGAGCACTTGATTTTAGCTTTGGTTTGGGAGAAGTAATTGGCAAAATTCTGTTTAGGGAACTTGCAACCTATGGACCACTGATAGCCCTGTTTCGCGAAATATAGTCTCGATCTATTTCAAGTCCCCCGGTGAGCTCCTGGTACGACACTGGAATACCTCTGGTTGGATTATATGGGTTCCGTGGAGTTTGTAGTATGATCAAGACGAAAAACCCAGTTTTAAGATTGTATTTGCCTATCCTCTCATTTCAGTACACATCAGTGTAAAGTAGCTAGAAATTCCGACAGTTAAACTTATATTGTGATCTTTTATTTTTTAATTATATAAAGTTGCAGCTCAAATGAGTTAGAAATGAAAGCGTTATATCTTTTTCGGGTAAAACGTTTTGACGAATAAATAAATCTGTTTAGTCAGGATTTTGCTAGTCATAGTAATGTACATTTTTAAGGCTTTGCATTATGTTTATAATATGTATGGGGCGACCCTTATTATATCCTAATTTGTTTGTTTTTGTCCATAAATATAAAAGGACTGGATCTAGCCTATGCTTATTTATAGCACATTACATTATCCTTTTAAAATTTATCTAAAAATAAAGAGGTTCTTTCTTCTTTAGATTGAACTGGGAACCAGTATCTTGTGCTTTCAAACTTTGAGAGATAGAATAGGGAAAGAAGTTATAGGAGTTACAATCGAACCAGCAGAATCATGACTAGGTGAATACTAGAATAGTAATCTTTATTTTGAAATTAAGAGGCCTGACTTGCCGCGTAAAAATCCCCCTCTCCCTTGCTTAGCTCTTTTTTTTACAATTTCGTCAACACGTCCAATGAAGAAAAATATTGGGAGAATTAAGTTACAGAAGTTACAGGTTCAATTCTTTCAAGCAAAGTAGATTCCAAAGTTCTCCAGTAAAACTGCATTCAATGCAAAAAAGTTTGATTATAAAGCCTGGGGCTTGAATATCTCTGTATTTCATGGACAACTTTTTTCACATTGAATGAAAACTTTCAGTACATCATTTAATATTAGAAATTGCAATATATGTATAAAACTAGTGATAAATCAGGTTTATTACAAACTAAAAAAAGGAAACGGCATTCTACCGAGGATTTTTTCAAAACGAACATCTAGTTTTTCATTTTGTTCAAAAAATTCAAAGTTTTGTTTTCTTGTAAAATTCAATTTCCAAAAAATTATATCCCAATTTTTTAATTCCTCTCTAGAATAAAAAACATGAAATATATTTTTCTTAGTCGCATATTTCGCCACTTTCTCAAAAAATTCCGGTTTTTTGGCCACCTAGTGCTTTGGAAATATATGTAAGCTGATAACGTGACCAGTTTTGAATTTATTATCATGATTATAGATTATAGACATAATAAAGTTGTTTCAAGGGCATGGTTTTTTAGCTAGTATAGTACAGAGTGAAACGATTGCTATAAACAATATTCAAACTTTAGAAAATGTATTTTTTATATCCATGGTAATACATTATTTACCTTCGTCATCCCAACTTAACTGTACTTTTTTCAAATACCATTGAATTATCCCCGCTGTTTACTTGATAGTCCTGGTTAGACAATCTCACATTCAGTTTAATCTTAAAATATCCTACCTTCATCCTTGAACAAGTTCATTAGTGATTATTACATTTGTTAGAGTTTGCAGACTGATTATCGCACCGATCAAAGATTGCGACACCAACAATTAAAACAACGATTATATTTGTAAAGATAGAAAGATAACTTGTAACAATAACAAAATTATATAACATAATAAAAAATACCTTCTTTTAGGGTTTCCAGCGAAAAAGAAAATTCTTTTGCGAAAATTTCGTATTTTTTGAGAAAAAAATACATCTTTTCCAAAATATCATAGTTTGTCTATGACTGTGAACTGTCTATGAATGTGAAGTTTTACAGGCCTTGAGTGTGAATGAGGTTTTTTTTCCAATATAAACTTTTTCAAAATGCAATTTTAAGAAGCCTGATAAAATTTTTAAAAAATTAGCCATGTCCAAATTTGATTTTGCTTTATCCTTCAATAGTCATAGTTAGTGTCATCATGATTCTCTAAAACTATTTTCAAAGGGTTTTTATTTCTAAAGAAAATTCATATCACTGCATGACTGTTTCTTTTCCTACTATTCTGAAAAGAGTTGAGTGTGAAATATTTAATTTAGAACATTGTTTACTTCTGGCAGTACTCTGAAACTTATTAATTAAATTTCTAAACCTAACCTTACAAACATAACAATTTTCAGAGAAATGTTTACTTAGAAAAACTTCTTTTGCATCTAAGGTTTGCAAAAGTATATTTTAAAACAGAGGCTTCGGAAAATAGATATTTGGTAAGCTTTTAAACCTTTTATAGAACTTTTAAAACGTTCGGACATTTTAAATAACAAAAAAAATAGACCAAAACTTTTTTGTGACAAAAGCCACAGATCTAAAAACTATATTTTTGAAAATCCCTTAAAAAATTCATGTAGAAACATGTGTCACACTTTGATATTTGTTTAAAGCAAAAAAAATATTTTTTTCTTCATTTTTTTTCTCTTTTTAAGGCCTTTTTTCACCCTCTCTAGCACCCAAACTATTATGATACTCAAATTTTGTATTTTTATTCTGATATACATCCATAACAATAATTCTTATCATACGATTGTTGTGGTATGCAACAAGATAAAACCAGATCAGTTGTCAAACAGATAAGTTATTGAGCTTTAACTCAAGTTTTGCTCTTTTATTGTGAATCTTTGCATGGAGGATCAATTGAAATTGCGCTTACAGTCCTTTTATGCGAAAGATACTTTAAACAATTCTACCAATATCTTTGCATGCTTCTAAATAATCAGGAGATACATGACAGTACATTGAAGGCAGTCTTGCGTAATCGTGTAATTAATTCCACTAAATAAAACCGTGACGTCACACTTCTTCTATTTATATTCTTGTGATTATTTAATGTTGGAAAATTAACAGATTTAAAACTTGCATGATTTAATTTGAAGTGGATTGATAATTTCTTTCAATCATCATATCCTTCTGTATAACTTTAAATATACAGGGTGATTTTAAAAGCCGATTTGAAAATATATTCACCAAAGCAAAACAAGTTACAGCAAAAAGATATTTCAATATTTATTAACTCGTTATTACATGACATTTGATAAAGAAATTAATTATCTTTAGCATTGTCAATCTTTCTCTGCTTAAGGAGGTTCTCAAACAACTTTTAAACTTCGAACCTGATATTTGGAAAATTTGACTTTTTCACGTGGAGGACGAATTTAATAATTTAAATGGTGATATCGTATTCTACAAGATCTTCTCATATATATCTAGGGGGCCTTTAAAGTTATTACAATTGGTTATAAACTATAATTAAAAATTTTCAACAAAATTATTTTACGGAGAAAATGGAAAAAATATCATATTTTTGTCACTTTTGACCTGTTTAGGGGGGACTTGTAATATTTTTTCTGGGTGTAGCCATTGTTGCTTCAGGAATTATCAAATGTCAGTGCAGTAAGTGAGAAATTAGAAGATTTTCCATTTCAATATTGCAGATTTTTCGTCCAATTAACCACAACTGAAAACAATGACTTTAAAAAGACACCCTTTAAAAAAAAAGTAAATGACGTTTATGATCGTTTTACCTTCAAATGTTAATTTTCTCTTCATTCTTTAGTAAACATGAAACCTTCATGATCAATATTAGATTATGTCAAGACTGGAGAAACCAGTTGATGATTAATGCACTTTTATCCTGACTTCAAAACTAAAATTTAAAATTTGAATTTAAAATTTATAAATTAAAAAACAGCTTTGTTAGCTAAACCTTTTTACTAACACAATATGGGACAAAGGAACTAAGTCTTTGCCATTAGATATAATATTCTAATTTCTATATCTTTACAACAATATTTCTGCTTAGTGGACATTTGGGAAAATTGTTAGGATTACTCTCTTTCAAGTTAGAAAAGCGAATATATTTTCGGTGTATCGTTCAGAAAACGGTTTGAAGCTCTTTTAAATGGAAGATCGCTTAACATTACAACTAAATCTTTGATTTGAAAATGTCCCTGTTTTTGTATTTCTCGAAATCAAGACTAAATCTAACTCATGTATTCTTTAACTTAACATTTACTCTGAATACAGTTTAGATAAGCATACACATAATGCAGTTTATAGGATTTAATTAATTAACTTAAGGGAAGTGTTCCCGAAAAATGAAAGGGGTCCGTTATAGGCTTACGTCGAAAAATGTTCGACGGTGATTTCTACTAATCTTACTATCCGAACAAAATAAAAAATTTAGTTCTTTAAAAGCTTTGTTACATCCACATTTTTGTAAGTTCCTCATTCTGCATTTCTAAGTGAACATGTGCTGTACTCTTAATTGTTTCTGAAGGTTGTTATTAATTATTTGCTAAGATTTATGTTTTCTTCTTTAACCAGGTTTTTGTGGAAATATATTTTCTCCGAGGCCATATTTACTGATCAAATAAAGGGACTGTTAAAGAAATCTAACGTGACACGCCGTTTAAAGACAAATTTACAACGGTACCATTTAAAAATGATGGATATATAGTTTTTTCTCTTTATTTTCATGTGGGTTCTGTAATAAAATGCCTTGATTTATTTATGCAGCAGAGAAAAGAAAGTAAAAAGACAGAATACACTTATTTTAAAGATTGAATAACTATAATATCTTTTATAGTGTGAAAAATGACAGAGGTTAACATATAATTGACTTAAATAGTTAAAGTTTCTTGATACTTTTTTCAAAAGTTTGAATCCTAAAATATGATCCAACTTGCAGTTCACATTTTTTACTTAATTATGCGACATTTTTTTTTATTTCTTCCCTGTTCTGTTTGAATTTATTTCCCGGAATTCCAGGAAAAAAATATAAATAGATTAATAAATTATTTATAAAGAGCAAAAAAATTACATTTTAGAATGTCAGGTCTTTGCTGCAATTTTTTTACTCGTAAACATGAAAGATTAAAAACGTGTACTCAACATTCATTTGTTAATCATCAAAATACTTTCTAGAAATACTTGGCTTCGATTTTAACTTATAATTGTTGCTTTATCTTCTATTTTCCTCTTCTAAAATTATTAAAGAGTAAGAAAATGCAATATTTTTCCGGATCGGTTTAGCTGTTTAGATGTTTATTGAAAACAAAAAAACACACAGACAGACAGACAGACATCAAAGTATAAAGATGAGGCCTAGGTAGATAATGATAAAATTTGAAAATAAAAAAATCATATTTTTGTTCTTAAACTTTTATATTTCAAGGATTCAATTTCACAGATTTATCTAAAATTTTCCAAAATTTGTACACTTTAAAATTCAAAAGTTTTGACTGTAGGATAAAAAATTTTGTTATCGATTTTAGCATTTTGTTTCATGATAAATTAAAAATTTGGAATTATATATATTATATATTTATGAACATATATATATATATATATATATATATATATATATATATATATGATTATATATATATAACCATCAATATATTAGCTTTCAATTTATCAAGTGTATTGGATTTAGAAAATTGAAAGCATGATAAACCTTTCAACTTTCCTCACAATAAAACGGAAAAAGAATTTGAGACAAAAAATATAATTTTCAAAACTTTCCAAATCGCCTAAGTAAAGTCTGCAATATAAGAATATCACTACTTAAATATCTTAAAGGGAATATCGGCAAAATTGAAAAGAAATATCGATTGATGTCAATTAAGTAACCACTGAATTGTAGTAGTAATCTCTGTTTGTTTGTTTGGATATCTGATCATAACTCAGGCACCCCTTGACCGATTTGCCTCGGTTTATTTGGGAACTCGGGGGAAATATTTTTAGCTTGGTTTTGAGATTCTTAGTGGAGTGGATCGATTGTGTCGGGGAAAATTAGCTAAAATCGTAATTTATAACTAAGCTAGAAAGATATATATATACTAGGCTTTTAGGGCGCTTCGTGCGCATCTTCTTTCTTAATTGTGTACATTGTCTCTTTCTAAACATTGTAAAACAAAAACAAACAAAAAATTTAGCGGATTTTATAAAAAAACTAGGATTTTCAAAAATCGAGGCAAATATTTTAAAATTCGATCATCCATAAACCTCCTCTGGGGTCACAATAGGTTCCACGATCGGTTAATTCAGCCGTTTTGTTATATATACATGGCTATTACACGTTTTACAACATACATTTTTACAATAATGACATTAAACCAAAAAATTAGTTTAGCATGTTTATAGACAAAGAGTTTCGATAGAAAAATGAACTAAAACCTTCAGAAATTGTTCAATTCTATGAATTGAATAGGCTTTAATTTCAACTACATACATTTAATAATGTCCTATTTGGGGTAGTTTGCATTTAAAGCTGTATAATATACATTTAAACTAAAACTGAGTGAATTGTTTAAACTTGTTTAATGCTTTACATTTATAATAGTTTATATTAGTAATAACAGATCTAAACCACATGGCACAACTATAATGCTAATCAGAATCTAGTACAGGATTAAAAAAGTTGATTTTTGTATATTTTTTAACATATTTAAAATATTTTTAAAATAGTGATTTCTTAAAAGATCTAAATATTTATTATTTGCTAATATATTTTTAAAGATTCCATTGGGTTTAAATTATCACAGAAAGGTATAGCATGATAAATCAGATAATCTTCTTTTCTGGCCACTCTGTATTCACTTTATTTAGTTGCATTGCTTTAGCTTTTATTATTTGAAACAAAAAGTTCTTCACATTTTTTAAAACTTTCCTACTTTCTTCAATCTCTAATTTTCGAACTCCTATATCTTAGCAACCTGAGGGTGTACAAATTTGATATTTCAAACTTTGATTACAAATAATATGATCATATGATCTGCAGAATTCAAAACTTGAAGCATCAAGGTCAACCTCAGGCTGCAAATATATAAAGATTTGAAAAGTAAAGTAACCAGTCAGTTTCTTTATATCTTTATTGAAATGTATAAAACATGTGGAAATTAAATTTTCTGGAATCTTCAAAAAGAATTTGTTTTCCCACATACATATTTATGATTTTGTTGTGCACTAGAACTACTATTAAATATATTTCAAATATTTTTACAAACATAATTTACCCCATTAGGGAACTTTATTTACCAAACCAAACTTACTTGCATTTTCTTGATATATAGTATAAACTTAATAGAAACTCATGTATAAAGAACTCAATAAAGGCAACTTTACAAAGAGAAACTCAATATAACAAGCCAGATGGAATCGATTTTATTTGTTTGTCCAGTTCTCAACTCATGATAAAACTTTAACTTGGGTTGAATGAACTAGGCTATGGTTCTACATCCTTGGTGGGTTTACAATAGGGTTACCCACAAAGTAGTAGACTTCAGAGACGACAGTACAGAATTTGTTTAGTCCTTTTTCTTGCATTCAGGGTTTCTTGCAGGCCAAACTGCGCTTATTTCTGTGCTTAATCATTTAGTAAACCATCAAAAAACTCACTTGTATGCAAAAACCAAAAATCAAGTTTTAAACTACTTTATTTTGTAGAATTTGGGGTCGTCTTTACATTCTCTTCCTTTATGGGTAACCCTGTAACTCAGCAGACATTTTGGTCTATACTTTAAACTTTTTTTTAATGTTTCATTTAAAACCAAACTGTTATTTATTTATGAATGTTGGTCTTGTTTGTATGCACTGCTTAAATATTCAAAGGGGTAGTTACTGTCTCCAATATGTATATTAGTCAAGAATATAATATATATCAAAACACCAACCTTATTAATTGACACAATATTTCATGAATTCTTAACGAGTGAATACATACAGTTAAAATAACACTTGACACACAAAAAAGGTGTTTCAAACAGGCGAAATTAACAACGTTTTGAATTATGATTGAACAAATTTACTTGGACTAGTACAAATGAATTAAATTAAATTAAATGGAACTTAAATCATTCTAAAATTATACAGATTTTCATGGAATGAAGCAAGTA